>NC_134710.1:193350791-193650791 GCF_043290135.1 Rhipicephalus microplus
GCCGCTACTGTCACCCGCCGGAGAATCAGCCGAGATGCAGCGCGGCCGCCTCGTTCATTCCATTGCCCACTTCTAGTACACTGTACCGGCGCCTCCCTCTTGCTGGCGCCCGTTGCGTATGCACGAGCCGGCGTAGCGTGCCCACAATTTAGAGAAGGAGTACTCTACTCTTCCCTACTTCCGGCTTCACAAAATGTGACGCAACGGCTTCTCCTTAGTTTATTCCTTGCTCCATGGGGAAATGGGACCCAACCTAATTCAAGGGTAACTTAGAGTGCACTCAAGAGAGAAGGAAACGCCAGAACTTTCGTAAACGGAATCATCAAGCGCGGCGAAATATAGTGCCTACTAGGCACTACAGCAAAATTGTATACAAACATAGCGTTAGGCACATTGTGGCCAGCGTCGCTGCCAGCACCACTGCGTTTAGCCAGTGCATTTTCATTTGAACTAATTTTAATATTTTGTTCACTTCAGAGCTATTTATTATTGGGTTTCTGTAAAAACCGCATAACGAAGATTCACACAAAATAGCAACTAGAGATGAAATTGGGATACTTATGCGAAAATCAAACAGCACCGGCTCAGTCCCCTTGCGGCAACTCTTGTAACCTTGTCATTGTAATCAATGTCATGTGACACTGCCACAACTACATCTCCGTTGAACTGCCTAGGGGAGATTCACGTTGACAGAGTTTATCAGAGTTCGGTGGCGGCCGTGTGACATGGGTATAGACGCGCATGGAGACACGGCTCAGTGCATTTATTTTGAGTTTAGTTGTACCTTGTGGATCTTGTTGCGGCATGAAAATATATTCTCGTCTGGAGGAGTCTAAGAAATGGTTTAGAAAGCCAGTGTATAGCATTGATAGGGTTCCGCAAAAAAGCAAGAGCGTTTTCTAACTTTTTTCGAGATAGCCTTAGTGATCTCGAGAAGCATTCGTCAGGGGGCTGACATACTTTGTGAAGTTGAACTGCGCTACAAACGAGGCACAAGAATAAAAGAAGACAAGACGAACGCAGACCAACAACTAAGTTGTTAGTCAGCGTTCGTCCAGTCTCCGTCTGTTTTTGTGTCTCGTCTGCAGCAGACTTTGAGCTTACAAAATAATCCTTAGTGATGCCAAAGATTTTCTTAAATTTGCCGCAGACAGCCCAATATACGACGTGTGTTCTTGCTGGAACCAGTGTTACATATTTCTTGGACATGTAGAAACAAACAAACCAACTATACTTTACTTCTTTCCTCCATTGCAAACGAAGTGATACCACGCATAAAAGCTGAACAAAGCAGCTTGACGGGAACGCCATAGTATCCATGAATGGCTGTGAACAAAGAAGTTGTGCTGGAAACACAGAGAAAAAAATGATGTGAGAGGGTGATATAACTGCACCTAAACAACACCAGATAGTATCTGTCGTAGATCGATGATCGGTACTACAGTACGTGGCTATACCGGTACGTCATTTGCATAAATCGTGACATCTATCATTTCCGGGAACACACTTTCACGAATGCTTGCGTGCTGTAAATAGGCCAAAGCGCCACACACATATTTTTGTAGGGCCTGGGAAAAGCGGCGTGCACAAATCCGGTGCCAATCAGGTGTGCCGTTTCGTCACCGTAAGGAAACTCTTCAGCCCTGCATCTAGTTTTGCTTGTGTGTATACGCGCAGTTCATGTGAGCGCACGTATAAGTGTTAGCGGGAGGCGACGCGCGCTTCCCACACTCTCGATCTTCCCTTCACCGGGTAAGGAATGGCGCGGGAATATTCGCACCCCCGTGCGAATCGTCCTTGCCTCCGCCGCACACCGACTGCAGGAAACGTGCGCGAGATGCGAGAAATGTTCGGCAGTTTCCTCGATAACGGAGCAACTAGCATCTCTTCGATTGAGCGACGAGAGTGCGTATCAACCATTCAGTTTTGCATCGACTGTCTCTGCAGATAATAGAAACGAAAGTGGATTTTGTACGAAATTATATTTTCTTGCTTACCGAGCGTATTATCAGTCACTGTCAGAGAGTTGTGCGGTGTCTGTTCGCTTATTATTTCACAAAATTTTATCAGCTTTGCAATAAAATATTGTAATAGCATTTAGAGGTGCGGTTATGAGACAGGACACAGCAAGTTGTCCCACGTGACGGAAGACCCGTTTGAGTAACGCCAAAGCATGAATGCCTCCAACGCGACTGGCAAAACTGACAGAGCTTTGAAATATAGCCAACGGAATGTAGGCGACTCAACAAGGTATACAACAACATGAGAATTTAACTTGCTCTAAAGAATTGCATAAGCCTGAAAGTGGTAAAATTGGGCACAGGCAGAAACCTATTATATGCAAAAGACAAAGGTAAAACAATGTCAATATAGACAGCTTAGCTGAGGAGTTCCACAACTATCTGTACAGCAGCCGGGACAACCAAGACGATAATGGAAGATATAGTGCGGTATGATGTGCTTTATTCATGTCCTGAAGGTCAAACCTTAGGTTGACGCAGGCGGCTGCTACTTCGAGACAGCAATGTTTAACCTTATTGCCGTACCATGGGCCTTTGGACGGGCTGTATACTTCATCTAAAAGAAGTACGCTATGATGGACTTCTCAACACCAGTCTGTTTTCCTTGTAGCTGTCTTTAAAAGCCACAGAACACTGTCGAAGTATATGATCTAGAATAACGATGCAATTACACTCCTCGCAACAAGTTTTCATTTCCTTTTATGGATTTCCTAATAATCATTGTGCTAAAATAACTTTTGTCTGTGTACTAATCTCAGCGTAACCGCTTGAGCAGTACACAGGAAGCAGACATCTCACTAATAACTGCATGCAGAGGCAGTAAGCGAATTGGAGGGATTGCAGACAACTGCATAGTGAGGATCACGTAACAGCAGATCTCTTCAAGGGCAGAGTGAAGATTGTTCTAGCAAAACTGGCCACACTCTATAAAAAAGTCTTTTAGAGGCCGATCACCTTGTATTCCGTTGCCCACAAGCTATTTATTAAGACATTCACTAATAGACGACCACCTTTCCAATAAACCAAAGAACCGAGCAAGATTTCGTAGAGGATATATACTCGATAATAGAACATACCATCATTCGTGTGATAGAGAAATGTGGAGAATATTACAATCCCTTTTTGTAGCGTTTTTATACATTACGAGAAAGCAATATGTTCAGTTTAAACCTTCGCCGTCGTTCAGACATTAGGTAATGGGGTGTAAACGAGCCGTAAATAAAAATAGCACAGGAAGACATACCGTGCGTCCACAGCCAACTTTTATAAAGAAAGCATAATAAAAATAAGGGCAGTCAAGCAGGAGAATACGATCTCTCCAATGGCATTGATTGCATGCCTACAGGTGTTTATCAAAGTTCTGTATTTAGGACATTCGGGAATGAATGGAGAACGCCAGTAGCGGAGCCCGAAATCTTTAGGGAAGGGGTGCGAACGTTCAGCCGTGTGTACGTTAGCATGTCCATGCGCGCGTTTTTAAAGGCGAAGCATTTCTTTGTGAATTTTGGCGACTTTGAGCCTATCTATCTATCTATCTATCTATCTATCTATCTATCTATCTATCTATCTATCTATCTATCTATCTATCTATCTATCTATCTATCTATCTATCTCCACCTACGACTTTAAGCTCTCCTGGCCGCTTTGATGATGGGATCTGCACCAAAAATTTTTTGCATAACATCACTGTATCACGAGCATAAGTGACTAGTCATAACATGAAAATCGTGACATGTATGTCATGATTATCATTATTTAGATGTCATGGTCTTGCTGCTCTTGCGGTGGTTTCGTTCACATGACATATTTCAAAACTGGTATGATGTGACATGACTCCATGGTGAACATAAGTGGCAGGCTCTAACGCATCATGACATGAATGTCATGTAAGTCATGACAACACGCTTATCGCACATGGTACGCTCGCAGCCGTTTCGCCAGTTCACATATACCAAAGTTGGTATTACGTTACGTGAATAGAGACGGAGGTATATGACTGATGCAAACACAATAATCATGACATGCGTGCCATGTAAGAACATGACTACCGTCCATGCTCATGATGCGCTCGCGGCCGTTACGCTAGCTTCACATATACCGCCCATATACCGACTGACCGACTGGTTGGTCGGTCAGTCGGTCGCAAAGCATGATTACTGAGAACCACGGCCAATGCAGAATTACAGCTGCTTTGCTCGGATGACGATTGATAACACTGCAATACGGTGACGTATAAGCGCAGCCACGTTCTTCATTGAATTTATATTTCGCTTACATGTACTTTGCCACTAATGTCTAAGCCAATGTTGAAAAATTTGCGTACCTGATATTAGGTAACTACTCAATAGAAGAAATACCTTAAATATGACAGCATTTCATATGTCATTAGTTTCGTTAGTTCGGTTTACCACGGTCAACCAACTGTGTTTAACGTTTTTTATACGCAAAACATCAACGAAGCACCTGCATGGATGCATTCCCTCAAAAAAATAACTTTTTTTTACATTATGATAGTAGGAGAATGCAACTTAAGAGCACGTACGTGAGTTGCGTATGCGTCGAAGAACCTCAAGTACCAGAAGTGATGAAACTTTCGGTAAGTTGCCGTTTGCATTTTATAAGCGGGCACACTTTCGAGGCCAGGATTGTTAGCGTTGGGGGGTGCTGCGTGCGCATACGATTTCACAATGCGCTCAAGCGACGGTAAAACGTGTATGACAATTATAGAGTTACTGCATATACAGTAACTCTTGACAATCCATGCGACCGCGAATTTCAACATGAACCGTTTTCGCTAATGCATTGTAAATACTTGTGACTTACCTGTAAGATGAAAATTAGCAGACTACTGTGGATACCGACGCAATATAAGTGGCCCGACATCTGTATTTTGTGATCTTTAATTTAAAGCTTTCTTATTTCCCTAGTTGTTCATTTGCTACAATGCTGACGTCCGATGGATTTCAATTCGACAAGGGGCAGCGATGAATTCGAGAAGAGAAGTATAGGGGTGGGGGCGAGTCTCCAATTCTTCTCTCAGGCCCCTTGTTTCTGGTGACACAGGCAAATACTATAGTTGCCTGTGTACGTGCATAGGCCGTGTACGTGCATACGTGCGTAGGCCGTGTGCGCATGGGGGAGATTAGGGGGTGGGGGGGGGGTTGCCCTTTTTTACCAGAAAAGCCAATTCTGCTCCTTACCTTTACGCAATCGCGCATTTCACGTCACTTTTAATTCGCAGGTCTGTGGCTACGCACGCATAATTTTTGATCGTAAGGTACGGGACCAAGGGCCTGTGATATCGCCTTCAAAGAGCTGTTTTGTCCTACCTTCACCCCGGAAGGAGATGGGCCTTTTTAGCAGCAAATAGTCGCTTCGTTTTAATTTCTTCGTTCATTGCGGAGTTCGTTTTCTTTTGACCTCGACTGACAGGGGCGGCAGGAAGGGTGTGGGCTTCGTCAACTATACCCACATGACCTCTCAGGTTCCAATGATGATTGTAATAATAAAAAGTCACAACTTTGCCGCAAACTGAGCGATGCAATGAACGCGATAGCAGCAAATTAGAAGGTCACGCGCAGAATGGAAAGCAGATCGAAACGTTCCCCGTGTTTCTCACGCACAAATGGCGCTCGAAACTTACTCACAGGTACAGATGCACGCGAAAAAACGTCTCAGTTGTTACTTACCTGTGTCTGAAATGTTGTAGGCTCGTGTACTCAGATTTGGGTGCACGTTAAAGAACCCCAGGTGGTCGAAATTTCCGGAGCCCTCCACTACGGCGTCTCTCATAATCATATAGTGGTTTTGGGACGTTAAACCCCACAAATCAATCAATCATGTTACTTACCTTTGTCTGAAACGCGCGCGCTTTTCGCAAATGGAGGCTTTAATAATTGCAGTGACTTTTGTTCGCCCGGTAACTATCACAGAATCGTTCCAGGTAAAGCCCGAGGCCATCGAAGACGTACGATCGTACCCTCCTCTTCACCGTGAGGTAAGGGTGCTTGAGGGAGCGTCGCTCCCCTCCACGCGTAGGAGATTGGAGGGTGTGCCACCGCGCGATGTGGCGACGCGCGCTCACAGCGCCATCTTGCTGGTAATGCTGAAAACACGATAATTCTATCCGGTATTCCCGTCAACAGCGGTAACTGGTATATATAAATAGCGTGCCATTTGAACAGTGAAGGTCGTGCTTCTCGGTGGCTGGGTGGTTAATTCCTCCCACTGACGATTCAGAGGACCCAGGCTCGATTCCGCGCGCCGGAGTCTATTGCTGGTTTTTCTGCTTCTTTATTTTATTTTCATTTATACCAATACGTATACATATACGGTGAGTGACGGCGACGCCGACGGCGACGCCGGTGGCAAAATCTAGCCGAGAGTGTCCGTATAATTGCTACCGCGATAAAACAAGCAGCCACACCATGATTGCTTTCACCTTCGTGTCGTCTTAAGCGAGTGCATAAATCCTAACAGACACTGAGAGTTACTTATTTATTTAATTGTTTATTTGTTAGTGGCGCTTACTTCGTCCAAAGGCATTGCTGCAGGTTGTCCAAAGAAAGAAAAAAAAAGCAGCAGGCACAAGCATCGACAACTAAAGTCAACTACACTGATAGGTGGCTCTGAAAACTACGTGCACGAAAACACGTTTGAAGCATATAAGGTAGGCGTCCAACGAAAAAAGTGAAACATCGGCAAAATAAAATAGAATCAGGGCGAAGTTTATATTAAAAGAGACGTTTGGATTTGTTAAAATTGACACAATGTGTCCATAAATGTGCGTTGGGTTTTCTTGCGATTCCTGCGCAGGATGAGCTTTGTAAGTATTGCATTGTTGGCGTTGTAAAGAGACGCAACGGATTTTCCGCGAACGATGGCAATCAGAAAGGGGGGGGGGGGGTGGATCTTTATCTCATAATGATGTGGTGTAGCTTGTACAAGTGAGAGGTACAAACGAAAGAATGGGAGTATAGCTGCGATATTGCAAGCTTATGCTCTCCACAGTTGTTGCGGCAGAAAGACGAACTATTATTTTTGAGGGGCATGATAGCAAATCAGGAGATGGTTAGTGACATTTTATTCGAATAATGGGCTTAATTTTCACGGCCGCAATAAGATGTCCGAAAATGTTAAAGTTGGTGCATTTCGTAAGTATCTCCGCTTTTTTTTCTCTGTTCTTTTACTAAAGGAACGCTGCAGACTATATTGACCATTTGGCGTTCGTTAACATGCACCGACATCTAAGCACGCGGGTCTCCAGCATTTCGCCTCGATCGAAATGCGGCCACCGCGGCCGAAATTCGATCCCGCGAGTTTTCGATCAGCAGTCGAGCCCCACAACCACTAAACCACAGCGGCGAGTGGTGCAACTTCCCAGTCATTATAGATATATTTTATGAAGGGGATTGGTTAGTTATTTCTTAATTAAGCAAAAAGGACAATAGGCACTGAATATACTTTTCACATATAGTCAATCCGCACTTATGGCTCTAAAAAAACAGTTAACACAAATCCACTAATTCACAATATCAGGAAAACAATAAGCCAAGTACAGAACAAAAATGATCAACATACGTGAAAGCACATAGCGAGAATATCGGAAATACATTGGCAGACGAATTCGCCAAAGGAGCAACCAAAGACGGAAGGAAAATATTCGTTCCGATAACGAAAACAGTTATATCAAAAGAATTAAAGAGAAAACTAAATGACGGCTGCAACGAACTGTGCATTAAAGAAGACAAATATAGTTTTGCATGTACTGCATGGGATTAAAAATACAAACTTCATTCCGTATGAAACTACTACACATCCCGGGTATTAACTGGACATGGAGGATTTTTGTTTTGTTTTGCTCGATTTTGAATACTACAACAGTCAAAACGTGTAAATATGATAAAAAACTTCGACCACTGCCTTCACAAAGCCCCATCGTAGCAAAGGAGATAAAATAAATAACTAAAAAGTTAGGATAAAATCCACAAAAGAGCAAACTCGAAGTAACAAAAGCAAAATAAATAATAAAAATTTTAGAAGCAATGTAGGAAAAAATTATCGAGATTATCCTGCAGTGCAGCAAAATAAAAGACAGAGAAATTAGTTCATAATAATATAACCAACAAAGCAGTGCCGGCTGTAGGAAATGGGCGCAAAGGTCCAGTTTTGGAGAAGAATCCTCGGCCTTCATTTCCCACAGGCACTGTAATTGAAATTTAAAAAACAAAGACTATCAAGACAATGCACAAAACATGACAAAAGACACAAAGTGAAATTGACAACGACACTAACAAAACTTGATAAGCCATTACTATCAAGAAAAAAATAAAGTGACGTACAATTCATGCCTCAAGATCAAAAATTTGAGACTTGTTGGACCCGGTGAAACCAGAGCCTCGAGTCTAGAGAATATCAGACACCGGGTGAAAAAATGACTTCCATAAAACAAGAAGATTAAGGCATCTCCTCACCTAAATTTAAAATCGTTAAATTTTAAAACTCTACATCAAGTAAACATATACATTACCTAACGTTTCGGGAATTTTAACATTTCTACTCGTCGTTTTCTTGGTGGTAGTCAAATCATCTTTCACTGTTTCTCTCTAGCTCAATACTATCCAACACTATTCCATCTACTCTACCACAACCTGCCCTATCCTTCCGCTAAGCCACACATAAATACTCTCTATTACTCTTCAAACCATCTATATCTTTTTCCTCACCCACATCCACGACCTTACCTCTATATTCGAAATTCCAAACCCCAAACCTGCGATACAGTAGGGGGAGCAGGTGGGCCTCCATGGCCCTCTCACATCCAGTCAATTACCAGTTTTTGGCCCGAGAAGCACCGACAACGGAGGTATAGCTTCATTCTCTCATGGAAACTAAGATGAACTGTTAGTGACAAAAAATCACGAAGAAAAAAAGAAAGACGCAGCCCAGAATCCGGCAGTGTTTTTTACGACAGTAGCATCAAGGAAACTACCATCAAGCTCATTCTCCCCTTCCCTTCCCTAAAAAACTTTCTGGCTACGCTAATAAGCTGCGGTGTCAGCGTGTTGTCCCTTAGCGAACAACGCACTCACACCGCAACCGCAGGCGATTATGACTTGCCTCGTCGCACAGCATCGTAATAAATAATAATAATAATAATATCTTGGGTTTTACGTCCCAAAACCACGATAATATTGCAAGTGACACCGTAGTGGAGGGCTCCGAAAATTTAGACTGTCTGGTATTTGTAAACGTGCACTAATATAGCTTAAATTTATGGGCTTGTTTCCGTTGTTATAGACACAATATTGATGCTAAGAGACAGTGATATACGGAGGAAAGTGTAAGAGAGGATGCTTCGAAGCGTACGAGTATCGGACGCGTCATTCGAAGGTAGTAGGTTCGGTCCCTGCCGGTGGCAAGTTATCTTTTTGTTCACTTTTTTTTCTTCACACTTACATTACAGTTAGTAGGTAATTGTCTGATGTAATTCTCAGTAATATCACTGATATCGTAGTTGCACAGTATCGTGTCACCTCGCGTCACCGATGGGGATACTCGCCAAAGTCGATCGGGTGCCACGCACGGGCCGCTCTCTGCAAAGCTTTGCTTGCACCTGGACCGGGACCGGCGGCCACGAACCCGTCCTTTCGGCCCGAACAGCGGCAGCCCCGACTGCGCCGAACACTCTGACTGTCGCCTCCTAAATAGAATCTGGGGCTCGACACCGATCCGAGGCTGCCCTGCTTTTATCCCCAATGCACGGCGCGGACTTGCGAGACAGCACCCGCGAGCTTCCTCCAGAGAAGACACCATGCAATAGTTGGGCGTGGATGGCGACCAGGGGTGCATGCATGTACCTATGTTGGTACGGGTGCGAGTTCATTGCCTATTTCTCTATCTCTTTTCTTCTCGTCCGCTTCTTGTAGACGTAAGCACAAACGCAACACTTGCGAGAGCCACTCACTGAAGAATAGTAAAGGTAATTAAGACTATAGGCATTGGACATTCAACCAGTGGCTTTGCAGAGCTATGAGCGCACTGTATACAGCGGCCCAGTGCCACGCTATTCGTGAATACCTCGAGAGCATAAAGTGCCAAAGAATGTAATGGCATCAGCACACTGCCCAGACCGCAGCGGTGCACTGGTTTAAATGCGGGACGTAGGGTTTGACTTCGAGTGGCGCCGTGCGCCCACTCTTCTTTTTTCTTGGTTTTTTCCCTTTTTGTACGGGGAGACTTATCCGATGAAGTGCTCGCTTGGGGATTAGTGTCAGCGCTTTTGGCGCAGGGAACACACGAGGACATCGAAATACCACGACCATATATGCGATGTAGGAGACAATACAAGCTGTCTTTGTATTGTTTTCGCTGCTAAATGTCTGAGATGGAATGCTAGCGTACCCATACTAGTGCCACTTGAAACCTAAATGTATGTGCGTATACATCTCGAAAAGATGGCTTCGTATTTTTTATTATTTTTATTGACGACGCCGCAACGTGCTGGAAAGCTTATATGGCCTCCAGAAATCGTAGCCTTATTCCTATAACCTCAACCCTCTATTACTCAGGCCAGAAGCGCGAGAAAACATGCTACGTTTGCAGACTGGCAGGCAGCACGTAGAATTTAGATCACAATAACCATTTCGCAAAAATGGCTGTTGTTAAATTCGTGGAAATCTTTCCAATGAACGAGTTAGCAGTCGTGTGTGTGTGTGTGTGTGTGTGTGTGTGTGTGTGTGTGTGTGTGTGTGTGTGTGTGTGTGTGTGTGTGTGTGTGTGTGTGTGTGTGTGTGTTTTAGTTCCCATCCTTTTGCTTAAGATTACGCCACCTTGTCAATAGATATTTTCTTAAGCCTAACGCGCAGCATTCGTGAAACCGTCCAACGATCTTAAATTCCTAAACATTATTGAAAAAATTGGAGCCGTTCCACTCTGTGAAGGTGGAGAACCACCGATGCTGTGCAGCACATAGCCCAGATGTTACACAATGTTAACAAACGTATGAATTCATGCATTGTCTGTATTGGCAATGGTAGCATCGACAGTGTTTGTCCCTCAGTAATTCTTGAGCAGCCTTTTGAAAGACGGATCGTGCGAGCACCGAAACGCAGATTTGGCATCAAATGAAGCCAGCACTTTCCTGATGTCTACTATTGTGCATGTCGGCTGTTCATCATGGCCTGCAGGGGACTCCATATAAAGTGGTCTTTTCTTTACATTTGTACACCGCATTCATAGTGTTCAGATCATGGCCTAGTGGATGGATGGATGGATGGATGGATGGATGGATGGATGGATGGATGGATGGATGGATGGATGGATGGATGGATGGATGGATGGATGGATGGATGGATGGATGGATGGATGGATGGACGGACGGACGGACGGGCGGGCGGGCGGGCGGGCGGGCGTGGCTGTACCTTTTAGATCGGGCGGTGGCTAGTGCCACCAAGTCGTAATACTTAATGACCTAAAAACTCGATTTATTTTTCCCTTTAAATAGTGAGGTTTAGGATTTGTACTTTCCATTGAAGGGTTAAATTTTCACTCATGCCTTGACCTTAGCCACCAATCAGATAACCTCCTTCTAGTTAATTCTACCCGCTTAAAGTCTATTTTGCCCTCTCTGTCCCTGAACCCCAGTGCTTTCTGAACCCCAGTGCTTTGAAGAACTCTGCGCCATCATCCGGAACTATAGGGTGAAACCCTTTACAGAACATTATCAAGTGTTCGGCAGATTCCTCTTCCTCTCAACACGCACTGCATACCGTGTCTACCTCTACGTATTTGGCCTGATATGTTTTGGTTCGCAATACTCCCGTCCTGGCCTCAAACAGTAGAGAACTACCCCGAGTATTATCATAGATCCTTTCCTTGGCAATTTCCTGCTTAACAGTTCGATAGATCTCTAGTGCGGACTTCTTAATCATGCCAATTCTCCACATGTCGGTGTCGGCTTCCTTCACCTTCTTCTTAACCGATAATTCTTTTTGTTTTGGCCCCCTGCTGTTTTCTAAGTATTTACCAGTCAATTTTCTGGTTCGCTTCCTCCACTTTGTATCGACATTCTTCATGTACAAGTATCTAAAAACCTTCCTTGCCCAACGCTCCTCCCCCATTTCTCTCAATCACGGAGGCATGTTCATGTAGCGCTATCTCTCGTCGACCACAGCGGTGGTCTGCTGTAACGGAGATTGGCGGGAAAGAAATCATATCTGACGAAAAAAGCCAGCTATCAAAAACGACTCCTCGTTTTATCAAACCGCGACTTACTTGAACAGTCTGGCAAAGTTCCGGTGCCGTACTACAAAGCACCTAGCTTCCCACAGCGTTTAATATTGAACAATGGTATCCCGTGTGTTTCTATGGGCGGTATTCTGTTATCCTGTGGAGCCACATGCTTTGTAGTGCGATAATGCATTTCGCCAAAGTGTACCAGTGGGCCTCTGCTGCATATAACCCAGACTCGCTTTTGATAACGAACTTTTTTAAGGAGATGTGATTTCTCTCACTTATTTCCCTTTAAGCTATCGCAGGCCGCCATTCCTGTTGCCGAGAGATGGCGCCACGCCCAGATGTCCCCTATTCCTGGGAATGATACTTGCCGATTCCCGCCAGCATGGGTGGCCAAGTGGTCAGGCCCTTCAACTTCGGAGCCGCAGCGTATACCGGCCGAGTCCAAATACGAACCTCTAGGAAATTCATTTTGGTCTAATTTATTTCTGGTATTTGCTGTCTCCTAACTCGACGATACCTCTCCAACGAGTCATTTACAGCTTTGTTGTGAAACAGATCCAAGACTTTCTTCGTTTTTGTTCGCTTACTGCATGCAGCGCTGTTCGCATTCGAACAGGGTGAGTTATATCCAATGTCATCTGTCGGCGGGCGCGAAGGAATCCCAACAACAAGTCAGATGGAGGTTCATTATCAAACTGGAGAGAGTCGGCAGACGTGAATGCGGAGGCGCGTGCAATGGTTCCGCACAGGCGTGGATCGAGCGTCGATCGTATACGCGATCAGCACCTCGAGGTGAAAGCAGTGTTTAAAGTGCGGAGCAGTCAAACGACCTGACTTCAGAGAATTTTTTCTCCCGATATACCTCTGTTCGGACGGAGATACGACAGCTCAAATACTGTCCACTTTCCTCCTCGACGTACATATGGTCCTCGGGGAGTCCACTCAATGTTCGTACTATTGCTCATTAACGCTCTGTTATCCGACATCCAACAGACTTCGTTGTCAGTTGGCATTACTTTCCGCAATCGGTCCGACACAATCAGAAGACTTACTGCGTGTTCACAGATGACGCTTGGGAAAACAACTGCATTCAGCAATGATTTAACTTCTGTAATGATGAATTCGTGAAGTTAATTCGGCTTTGAATATTAACTGATGTCGCTGCAGATGAAAAGAACGACGGCCGCTTCTAACTGCACGTATTACAGCAGTAATTACATAAATTAAAACAACTGGCATTTAACCAGTGGAAAGTGTTGTAAGAGTCAAATGGGTGAATTAACGTTCTTCCTACGAATAGTCTAGAGCCACTTTAAAACTTTTCGAAGACGGCCACTGGAAATCATGGTGCAGCAATGAAATCTGGCTAATTTTGCTCACGAAACCGAAACCGAAGCACAAAACAGCGCATCTACCATTCATTTTGAAAACGCAATAATTGAGAAGGGAATTGTTTTAAATTGTGTAATATTTCAGTTTTAATTTATTCACTACGGTAATTATTGTTTGAAGACATATGAAGATGCCTTCGGCCAAACTAAAAGCAATGCCGAATATAGCATGCAGCTGGCTCCTTTTTGTAATTTTCAAATAATAAAGGACATATTTCTTGAAACATCCTGTATATGAGACCCAGGCATAAAACGGGCCAGGCATAAACGGGCCAGGCATAAACCTGGCCCGCTGGCCGGGCCGGGCCCGGGTTTTCGGGCCGGCCCGGATCCGTGCAGTGCTCAAGACCTCACCCCACGTACACCACGTATCCGTTTCAGCGCGTCAGCGCGTCGCTTTTGGACTCAGTGCCGCGCCCTCTCCCTATAGAGAGAGTGGGCACACAGCTTCGCATAGCCACGCACCCTCTCTCTCTCCTTAGAGAGAGGACCCGATGCCGTTTCAAAAAATGGCAGTGCCTTAGCTCAGCTATGCCAGGATATACGTAGTGTTAGCAAAGGTTAAGCTGATTATTCTTAGCTTTCCAGATATCATGCTTAAAGCTGTTCCAATGACACACACACGGTATACGTATTATGTTGCACATGTATATTTTGCCGGGCAACAACTTCGGGATCCGATGAGTTAAGCTTCTCCGCTCTACTGCACCGTTCAGCAGCATTTTCACTCTCCTTCTCCATGGCTATACCACAGTGGCAAACGCCAGTCAGAGGCGCTATCAAGCGGCTCCAGCACAGTGTCAGTCGCGCGCGACCACGGCCGAGTGCGAGGGAGATGCCGGCTCCGGTGCGTGACACCACTGATCGTCTACGCAGCGCATCGAATGGCGCGCACATCGGCGGCGAGCCGCGTGCGGCGGCGGCGGAGTATCATTGCGCATGAGCAGACCAGTGCAACGCGAAATTGGCTCAGCGAGGCCAGTGTAGCTAACGCTACAAAACGACGCGCCGACGCACTGCAATGGATACATGCGGTCAGGGCAGGACTGCCTTGTCTTCGTCGGCGGTGGCGTCTTGCGTCGACGTCACGCAGGTCCCACGCTAGTTATAGATAGGCCGAGTAGGCTGCACGTTTGGAATGCCAGCGCTAGCTTACCCGTGACCTCCAGCGTCGCCGAAAGGTTGATTCGTCTGTGTGAGCCAGCGAAGCGTCAGCGTCAGGAGCAAGGTCTGACCCCACATATACGCGTTGCAGCGTGTCAGCGCGTGACATTTTTAAGGTAACAGGGTAAGCCCTATACCCGCCATGTATTTTGAACGAAGTTTTATGTACCTTTTCCTTCATAACCGTAAGAGTTACATAATTATTTTGCTGTCATTGTTATCATGAGCCACTCCTCTTTTTACCGAAGCAGATTTAACGCCGAAAATTTTAACAGAATTTGACATTAGTTTTTTTTACTTCAGGTGCCTAATTATCCCTCCGTAATAGCTATAGAAAGTCTTGTTGAAAAAGAGCACTTTTTAACACACAAATTATTCTGTTTCAGCATATTGCCTATTATGTTATCAAAACACTGGCTGAAATATGTGATTCTAGATACTGTAGTTCCTGAGATCAAGGAGCATAAATACAAAAAAGCATGTTTTGAGATAAGCGCATTTAAAGTTAAAAATGTGCATTATTTCAAAAGTACAACGAAATAACAGTAAATTGGCATAAACCAGATACTCATCACCAACATCATTTCATCTTTTTTATGTTGAAAGGTCTTGTCTGGCGAGCCTCCTTTGTCGCCCGGTGTGGAGCCCTGCAGTCAGCAAAGGGCTGTCGACGCAGGTCAAGAGTGCGTAGGCCCTGCACTGTGCAGTGCCTTGGAGAAATTCCAAAAGAGTTCAGCTCAGTCGCACGGGCTATTTTGCCATCGTTGAGAGTTTTCAGTGTTTGGTGTCAGCGGAAAACGTTTTTTGGAGTGCGCTCCCGAATGACACTTCAACGACTCGTTAGGGTTTTGAGTTTTGTGATAAAGGCATTTAGCAGTTAACTCTGGATTATTTAATGACCTCAATAACAGATTCTGGAAAGTGTTTTTTATGAAGGAATGGTTCACCGTTCAACAGGGCTTTCTTGCACTTACACCAAGTTTCGCGGTCCTTCGGGAAATGGCCGCGGAAAACAGAATTCGTGTGATTTGATGCCATGTGAAAAAATGTGGCCGGGACAGATTTTTTTTTGCTTGTCCTCCAAGCTGGCTCTATTTTTTTTATTTGCCAAATGATAATATGTTTGGTGCTTACCAATGATGACATCACCAAGACGTCCCTGGCCAGATATAGACTTCACTACAGAAAGCTTGATGCCTCTGCTTCCTTTCGTTTTCGCAGTTCTGGGCCCATTCTCCTTTAAATGTGCCAAATGCACTCCAGTTTGATGACGATAATATGTGGGGTTTTAGCGTCTCAAAACCAAATCATGAGGGACACCGTAGTGGACAACTCCGGAAGTTTCTCCGGAAGTGAGCACATGCGTGCATACAGCATTTTCGCCTCCATCGAAAATGCAGCCACCGCAGCCTGGATTCGATCCCGCCACCTGCGGGTCAGCAGTCGAGTACCTTAACCACAAGACCACCACGGCGGGGCGCACTCCAGCTTGCAAACTATAACCTTTACATATGGCTATGATGCTTCAACTGCAAGGAATCCATTAGGGTTGAGAGCTGGGCTAGTTGGTGAGACATCATTTAACCATATGGTGTAGTAGCGCAAATTCACGGGGATGAAGAGGACAAGAAAACACGACACTCGCTACACTCGCAACTAATTTTTATTTCAGAAGCAGCACTTCATATATAACCCATAACCCTAGCGACACAGAAAAGAACTACGAACACTGAATCATTGCCAACAGAAGCTTTTGCGCAGACTCAAGCGATAGTACACGGCATTTAAGCTTAGACACTTTTAGATGACATAACTAAAACAGCCCTGGGTAACATCAAATAAAAAAAACCAAAAAATTTTGCGGGAATTCACACGTGTTTGAAACAAAATTTTGAAACGACAAAAAGGAGAGTATGACACATGCAAACACTGATCTCAATTAAGTCCTTCGAGGTAGCTGGCTTCTCGGTTACTTAACGAAACCGATGACTGACTAATGCATTCTTCTTTTCTTTTTTTTCTTTTTTTCTTTTGTTTTAATGTGAAAGGCTTTTTCAATGTGAAACCAACTAACCAGAGAAATTGTCGAAGCCTTTCACATTAAAAAAAGAAAAGAAGGATGCATTAGTCAGTCATCGGTTTCGTTAAGTAACCGAGAAGCCAGCTACCTCGAAGGACTTAATTGAGATCAGTGTTTGCATGTGTCATACTCTCCTTTTTGTCGTTTCAAAGTTTTGTTTCAAACACGTGTGAATTCCCGCAAAATGTTTTGGTTTTTTTTATTTGATGTTACCCAGGGCTGTTTTAGTTATGTCATCTAAAAGTGTCTAAGCTTAACTGCCGTGTACTATCGCTTGAGTCTGCGCAAAAGCTTCTGTTGGCAATGATTCAGTGTTCGTAGTTCTTTTCTGTGTCGCTAGGGTTATGGGTTATATATGAAGTGCTGCTTCTGAAATAAAAATTAGTTGCGAGTGTAGCGAGTGTCTTGTTTTCTTGTCCTCTTCGTCCCCGTGAATTTGCGCTACTACACCATATGGTTAAATGAAGGAATCCATTGCTACGTAAGAATGAGGGCATGGCACGCCCCCGCACAAGTTTTGAAATATGTCTTTTAGGAAACAAAAAGCCCCTGAGGCATACAAATGACTGATTCCGTTTCAGAAAAGGCCGTGGATTCAAAATATAGTGAGGAAACGCTTTTTCTTCAATATTTTTGCTTACCCTGTCCCCTTAATCAGCACCGCACCCTCTCCACCTACAGAGCGAGAGGCTGTGCGAAGCTACGCGTCGCGGCGCTGCTTTAAAATCCACGCTTCAACGCGCACGTGCACATGTGGTCAGGCCCACCGTAGCCAGGCCCTAACAAGTCTAAGGAAAATAGAAGCGGAGGCGGAGCGACAGCGCCAGGAGTTAGAAGCACCGCTCATGGAAGAATACAACGATCACCCACACCGAGTCCAGGGTTCTCGACTGCACCATGGGGTACATTGCACCGCTCATGGAGCAACTAACAGTAGAAAAACAGTAGAAAGGAGACCGTATAATAAAAAATAGATAATTGCAAAACAAATCAGATAGTCACAAGAAGAGAACAACAAAAGAGGCAAATATTACATCATCACTCGAAAACAGCACGAAGGAACAGAAAACAACAGATAAACACAACGTAAACATAAGGTAAACGCAGGCGAATCAGTGCTGTGTAGTTTGTGCAGCTTTCACTTTGGGTGGAACTGTCTTAGATTTTTTTTTCAGCTGCTATTATCGTGCAAATTGAAATTCAAATGCACATTATTTTGATTTTAGTGTTGTCGGCACACTTGGTATAGCAAGAATGTGGCTTTTCTGGATGCGAGTGTAGGGGTTCTGTATTAATAAATTGTTCGCGTGAAGAATATACTCACATCTTCATCCTTTCCTGTTGGGCACGCGTCAAAGCTTCCTTCGTAATAGCATAGTACTCCAGTCAGAAATAAGTATTTGTTTCAGGCTATACCCGGCAGTTGCAAGTCCATAAGGTTTTTTTTAAGCGTGGCTGTGCAAACGTTGCAAGCATTCGGCAATTGTGTGCTTCTTATGTCTTTGCTACTAGGAGCGGCACATAGAGGCGGCAGATGATGATGTAAGGCTCAAAACCACGGTATGAGAGACGCCATAGTGGAGAACGCCTGAAATTCCAACCATTCGATGTTCTTTAGCGTGCACTGGCATTGCACAGTGTACGGGTCTCTTCCCCTTCGCCTCCATCAAAATGCGCTCGTCGCGGCCATGATGGAACCTGCAACCTTTGGGTCAGCAGCCGAGCGCCCTATAGCCACTGATCGACTGAGACGGACAGGTAATGGTGCATGCGTTGCTTTATGGGTGTTCTGTGGCTACAAAGTACACTCAAAATTTTGCGTTCTTTTTCTAACTCGTGAGGGGATGGGAAAGACGGCTCGAATCAGCTATACGTTCATAGTTACAAGTGAGTGAGTGAGTGAGTAAAAACTTTATTGAACATGTCCGGCGTCATTGAGCGGGGTGGGGCTACAAGCACCCCGGCCTAGGTGACGGCCTCGAGTCCTTGGACCCGGGCGGCATCCTAGGCTTGCCGGACGGCCCACAGTTGATCGGCAAGGTCGTGGCTAAGCAGAGCCGCCTCCCATCGCGCCTCGCGGTTCGAGACTGCCATGTCTACCGGGTTCGTAGGGGACTACTTCGCGTTACCGGTACACTTCCACAGCATGTGCTGCAGCGTCGCTCTGGCTCCGCACGCCTTACACGCGTCGGACGTATAAATGCCTGAGTAGCAGAGGCGAAGGATCACCGGATTCGGGTACGTGTGTGTCTGTAGTTGTCTCCAGGCAACCTGCTGTTTCTTGTTTAGTTTGGCGTGGGGGGGTGGATATTTGCATCTGTTCAGTCTGTAGTGTTGCGTGATGTCTCTGAAAGTGGTCATGCGATCCCCCCACGTCCATTCCCGCATCGCTGTCGAAGTATGCGAGACATCGGGACTGTCGGCAGGCGTCGCAGCTCGGCGTGTAAGTCCTCGAGCTGCGGCGTGGGCAGTCGCGTTGCCCGCAAGCGGAGGGTCCGTGTGGGCGGGGGTCCATACGAGGAAACTGTCGTTTTTGCGGCAGATGTTGCGTTCGTGAATTTGGAGAATGCGGGCCGCTTCGCGAGAGATCCGGCCGCTGGCGTAGTTGCGTATCGCCGCCTGCGAGTCGCCTATTATCACCTCGGCGTCCGTGGTGGCTATCGCGAGGGCTATGGCAGCTTCTTCGGCCGCCTCCGTCTCTTCCGTGCCTATCGTCGCACTCGTGACGCAAGTTCCTACATGATCCGTGATCGCGACCGCGAAGCCGCGGTGGCAGTCGTAACGGGCCGCGTCCACGTAAACTGTGTCTTTGCTATTGCCGAATTTCTTTTCAAGGTCTTGGGCGCGCCTGTTGCGCCGACCGATGTGATGTGTCGGGTGCATGTTCTTAGGCAACGGCAGAACGACGATGCGCTCGCGAATACGTCTGGGTATCCCGACCTTTTCGCCGCGCTGCGTATAGGTAGTTGATACCCAGTGTCTCGAGGATGTGTCGACCAGTTCTGGTCTTCGCCAGACGTTCGTACTGGGCGATGTTGTGTGCTTCAATTATCTCATCTAGAGTATTGTGCAACCCCAGCTCGAGAAATTTTCCCGTGCTGGTATTTGCCGGTAATCCGATTGCGCGTTTGTACGCCTTGCGGATGAGACAATCTAGTTTGGTGCGTTCAGTCGCCTGCCACTTGAGGTAGGAGGCGACGTACGTTATATGGTTCATAACGAAGGCATGTACCAGGCGAATGGCATTGCTTTCCTTCATTCCGCTATGCCGATTTGTTATTCGTTTCAGCAACCGGATTGTTTCATTGACCGAGCCCTCTAGTCTGCGAACGGTTTCGCCGTTGTGGCCGTTGGCGGACAGGCGCAAGCCCAGTACCCTAATGGTGCTAACTTGTGGGATGACAGTGCCGTCTGATGTGCGTACATTAATTTCTTTATATGCGCACTCGAATGCGGAATCGGCGTTCTTGGGTTTACGGCCCCTGCACGAGGGTCTATAGAGCAGGAGCTCCGCTTTAGCGGCGGAACATTCGAGGCCAGTGTCGCGAAGGTAGTCCTGCACCACGTCGATGGTTTCTTGCAGCGTTTGCTCTACGTGGCCGTCATTTCCCTCGGCAACCCACAGGGTGATATCATCGGCGTACAAGCTATGGTGGAAGCCTTCTATCTCAGCGAGTTTTCGTGGTAATCCGACAAGCACGAGGTTAAAGAGCATGGGCGAGATTACGGAGCCCTGCGGCGTGCCCGTACAACCCATGTATATGTCTTGCGATTCTAGTCCGCCGATCGCTAATCGGGCCCGGCGGCCCGTAAGAAAATCCCGTACGTAGTGGTACGTTCTCTCGCCCAGTCCCAACGCTCGCATACTTTCAAGTATCGCAGCATGGCTAACGTTGTCGAACGCCTTTTTGAGTGTGGCAGCTTGGGTTAGTTGGTACGGTCATGCCTTTTTGAGGTCGAGCCCGAGTATCGCTTTGGTGGATCGTGTGGGATTGTCTACGATATCGTGCTTGAGTTGAAGCATAACGTCCTGCGTGGAAAGGTTACGACGGAACCCCAGCATCGTGTGTGGGAGCATGTTTCGGTCCTCGAGGTAGTTGGTAAGGCGAGCGAGAACCACATGTTCCATGACCTTACCAACGCAGGACGTCAGGGATATCGGTCGAAGGTTGTCAATCTGTACTCGTTTGCCCGGTTTGGGGACCATAATTATGCGCGCCGTTTTCCGCGAGTTCGGTATAGCTCCCGCATTCCAGCACTCGTTCATGTAAGCCGTCAGTTGTTCTATCGACTCATCGTCCAAGTTACGTAGCGCTTTGTTGGTTATCCCGTCCGGGCCTGGCGCCGACTTTGTGTTGAGCCTGTGCAGCACCGCCCTCACCTCTGCAACGCTGAAGTCCTCGTCTAGCTTCGCGTTACCCTCACCCTCCCAGGCGTATGCCGAGTGCGCGAGGGGGCTACGTGACTGAAAGTAACGGCTTTGCACGTCATCTAGAAAGTCCGCGTGGGTGCCTTTGTAGTCGTGCAGCAACTTGTTAAGCTTATGCGCGTGCGATGTTTTTGTCTCCTCCAGATCCAATAGGTGCCGGAGGAAATGCCACGTCTTGGCCCGTCCCAGCTAGTTCTCCATCCCATTGCAGATCTCTTCCCATTGCGTTTTGCATACCTGTAACGCGTGCTCTTCTATGTCCCTGCTTAGCCGTGCTATGCGTCTGCGCAGCGTTCGATTGTGGCGTTGACGCTTCCACCTGTCTTCCAGGCTGCGCTTGGCTTCCCACATGTGTAGCAGTTTGCTGTCTACCACTTCGAGCTGTGCTTCTGGCGGAACCTCCCGCGTCGCCGTTTCTAAATCCCCCTTGAGCGTCGCAGTCCAGCTATCTATCTATATCCTCAATAGCCGCACTGCCACCATTCTGCTCTTTCCGGACTTTGCGAAACGCGTCCCAATCCACCAGCCGGTGGTTCTTGCCCTTGGTACCTTCCCGATGAACGCGGTGGTGAGGTTCGGCGTCGGCCTGGTTCTCGATCACTAAGTGATCGCTACCCAGGTTCTCCTGTGTATTGTGCCATCGCGCGCTAGCAACGTTCTTGGTAAATGTGAGGTCGGGTGAGGTGTCTGCACATACGCTGTTGCCCCTGTGCGTAGGCGCGGAAGGGTCTGTGATGAGCTCGAGGCCCTCATTCTGCGCATCGTCCCAAAGGCGCTTACCTTTTGGCGTTTCGTAGCCGTACCCCCACGCCGCGTGGGGCGCATTGTAGTCACCCGCGATGAGCAAGGGCCCGTCGGCAGCTGCCTCGCGCGCCTCTCGCAGTGACGTGCTAAAGCAGTGTCTGGCTTTAGGTCTGCTATACACGTTCAGCACAAACAGGCCGGGGCCGCGCCCTTTCGTCGGGATGAGCTCTATGAGTACATGCGGTATGCTAACGTTCATAAGTTCGCATTGCGCCACAGTGAGGTTGCGTCACACTAGCGTTGCAGCGGCCGGTGGGGCCCCCGCGGTCACAGCTTCGTCTATAGATTTGTACCCCGCCAGCTTGACCGGGTCATTGGTTTCCTGCCATAGTATTACGTCCGGTCATTGCCGGCTACGTAAGAATTGTTGGAGAAGCGCCCGTTTCCTCCTGTACCCCCTGCAGTTCCACAGCCAGATAGTGAACGTGTTCCGTGTGTTATGCTGTTGTGGGCGTTGTGTTTGTGTGGTTTCGTGTCGAGCCATGGTGACTGTACGTGTTATGATTTGCCGTGCGGCTGATCCTGCGCCTCTTCGTCGGGTAACGGCCTAAAGTACGGTTTCCCAGTCGTTCGTATTGGGCGACCCACTGCACCCGGAAGTCGCATTTCGATATTGTATATGCGCGTTTGCAGCGTCGCGACCATTTCTGTGAGCTGAGATATTGCAATGCTCAACTGTTCGGTTTGTGCGGTTTGCTAAGCAATTGCGTTGTTAAGTTGCGCGGTTTGCTGCGCGTGTTGGGTCATCATCGCGTCTACCTTGTCGTTGAGTCTATCCACTCGTTCGCGGAGCTTCTCCTCGCGTTTCTGCGATTTGACGTCGAATTGTTCCCGGTCAAGTGCCTTACGTTTAGTGGGTGCGGGGTGCGCGTCTTGAGCCTCCATGACTTCTTCCACACTCTCGGCTGTACTAGCAGCCGCGTCGGCTGCGACGGGTTTAATTGGAGGAGGAAGAGGAAAGGGAACTGTCGGTGCCTCCCCCTTCAACGTGGCAATTTCGTTTCTTAACCTTGCATTTTCCTGCTGTAGTTTTTGGATTATTGATTCGAATTGATACAATCGTTTCTGCATTAGACTTTCTGGGTCGCTGTTGCGTTTGTAAGCAGAGCTGCCGCGTCTGTCTACATCTGGGTTTCTATCAATGGCAGTCTCGGTTCGCGTTAGCGGTGTGCTGGGCGCGCGTCCGGAGGCGACGTCCACCCACCTCAATTTATGGGGGTCAACCTCTCCTCCGCCTTTGGCTGCAGCTGTGTGGTTGGCTCGGGCCGTCGACGTGCTGCGAGGCTTCGCTGAACGGGGTCGGGAGGCGCTGCGAGAGCGGGCTCGAGAACAAGTACGGGAGCGAGTGCGGCTCCGCGCGTGGGTCTCCCTCGAGGCCGATCGACTGTTGCCGCTACGTCGTCTCGGTGCGTGGCGTCGTCCGTAGCCCTCCTCCCCGTCGTTGACGTTGCTGCTACTGCTGTAGGCGGCCTCAGCCTCCTCGCGCATTCTGCGTTCCCACTGTCGGCGCTTGACTAGGTAGGGTGTCTTGTACATAGCTTTGCACTTGCGGTCTCCGGTGAGGTGACCCTTTCCGCACAGTTGGCACACCGGCTCGCACCGATGATCGTCGGGCGGGTTGCCGCATCCACACCCACGGCACTTCTTGTCGTTCGGGTTGGGGCACACGTCGGCCCTGTGTCCCAGACGACCACACTCGTAGCACATATCAGTATGTTTCTTGTAAAGAGTGCACCTTATCACCATCCCGCCGTAGTTCACGTAACGAGGCACGTAGTAGCCGTCGAAAAGGATTATCACGTTGGTCGTGTTTCCCATGCGCTTGGCATGCAGGACGTTCGGGTTTCGGTGATTAACCAGACTTCTCACGACGTCCGCCGGCTTTTCGTCTAGCGATATGCCCCTGATGAGGCCTTTGGACGTGTTCTCCGGAGCCGCTCTGTAGGCACTCGCTTCGAACTCGCGGTCGCCAATTCGCAGCTTGCAAATGCCTCCATATCGTCTAGCGCGATCTTCTGACGGCGTGCTTACCACAATAACATTTTGTCGCTCATTGAGACAGACGCTGTCCTCCTCGGCTACCTCGCAACCCACCCCTACAGCGTTGCGTATGCAGCAGTGGACGTGGTCCTTCTGGTAGTGGGATACGTTGAAGCCATCCCGGGGTCGCACGATGATCTTGTAGTCATCCGTCGGCAGGTTGGGCATTCGGCTCGTCATGGTGGTCTTCCGCACGTACTGCGTCGCTTTCTGTATAAACGCCGCCTTCTCGGTAGACGCTGACGTTGCTTGCTGGTTCTTCGCCGGGTCGGCGTCTCCACCCGCCTTCTTGGTGTTTCGTTTGATCTCGCACCATCCCTGCTCTTTTCCGAACTCCGTCGGCGATATCTCCTCCCCTTCGACTTGCACGAATTCCATTTCGGGCGCCGGCGCAGCGGATGGGGCACCCGCTTGCTCCGACGACTTGTCAGGCCTACCGTGCCTTGTCTACTGGCTTGACTGTCATGCCAGCGTGGCGGTACGGGCAATCTTCGAAAAGTGACCGAAACACGGGCTCACCTGCACAAATGGTATCGGGAAAGACCGCAGGACTTTCGCAGTCACTAGGGAATACTCTGAACTGAATGGCTGGAAAGAAATCGCCGAAAATCATAGAAAATCTGCGGAGCCGATGCGACGCGCGTCCGCACACCATGGCCCCCTAGCCTCATAGTTACAAATCGAAAAAACTCACGTTGCAAGCCTTGAAATAATAGAGCCTCTGTGAACTGCTTATGCGATACTGTCAGCGATCTCATGTACGAAAAAGGCCCCACAAAAGTGCAATTAGATTGGCTCGACATCGTGCAGGCTGTCAAACCAATCTAATTGCACTTTTGTGGGCAGACACTATAAAAAACAAAATTTGCATAACGGGTAAGTTCTACTATGTGTCATGATGAACATAAATGTAAAAAATTCACTATCCTAACAACTGTGGGCGCTGTAGCACTTCATTTGTGTATTTTCGGTAGTCAAGCCAATATTTATTTACAAGCCGCACAAAGGAGTGTGCGAAATAACAAGACGGCAACTGGCACAGCCAGAAAGCCACTACTAGGCATGTAATACAACCATAATTCATGATGGTACTCGTAGGCGGAGAGTGCGGGGGAGGCGGGGGGAGGGCTTTTTTGGGCAGCATCATGAAGGGAGCCTTCGCCTTCATAAAAACGGGAGGCGTGTGTGTATGAAGGCTCCCTAGCATCATGGCAGGCAGAGCCCCCCTAGGCACTGGCCCGAGATATTCTTTAAGAGCTTGGCTAAGGCTCTCATCCACTGCCGACGGACTGTTGGCCATGGGAAGGGCTTTTTTTGGGCAGCATCATGAAGGGAGCCTTCGCCTTCATAAATACGGGAGGCGTGTGTGTATGAAGGCTCCCTAGAATCATGGCAGGCAGAGCCCCCCTGGCACTGGCCCGAGATATTCTTTAAGAGCTTGGCTAAGGCTCTCATCCACTGCCGACGAACTGTTGGTCATTCTGTTTTACAGCTATTTCGCAGCAGACTAATTATGCACGTCCGTTCTTTTTCCTTTTAGGCTTGTAAAGTCGGATCATGGAGCAGTCACAAGTAGAGAGTCCGGTTCCGTGGTTTCATTGCCAACGAAGTCACAGGATGACGAAAATCATGGCACTTGCATCGTTCTTGTGCAAAACACTACGAGTATGTACGCGTATGCATCAAGCCAATAAGTTCCTTTGAGTTATATATATATATATATATATATATATATATATATATATATATATATAGGATATGGCACAACGGGAGCGTTGTCAACAAGGATAAATATATTTATTTCCCAACAGTTTCGGGAGGGGTCCTCCCTTCATCAGGGGATGAGTTATACTGAGATTACGCGCAAAGTTATCGAGGTCTTGGTACAGTTCAAATTCATTGAATCTACCGGATGATGGACAAAAGGTTAAGCCTCTCGACAAAAGTTGAAGCTGAGCGGGTGTGAGTGTTGTGTTTGACAGATTGAGGACATTTTTCTCATAAGTGTTCGGCTCTCATAAGTTTTCGGAAAACTTATGAGAAACATGTCCTCAATCTGTCAAACACAACACTCACACCCGCTCAGCTTCAATTTTTGTCGAGAGGCTTAACCTTTTGTCCATCATCCGGTAGATTCAATGAATTTGAACTGTACCAAGACCTCGATAACTTTGCGCGTAATCTCCACCTCCGTGAATACTTTCATGTTCGCAAGGACTGTACGGACGAGAATAGAGTGATTGGTGGTGACAAATCATGGTGTCCGGGTGAGCAGAGGGACAAACACCTCGATATGAATATATCAGCAGTTCAAAAAGATATCATCAGAGCGTATGAAAAAAATCGGCCATTTCGAAACAACATATGAAAGTCAGAACGAAGCGCACTCGATGAACTACGAAAAAAACACTGGAATTACTATCAAACCGGCTGATAAAGGGGGCTGCATAGTAATTCTAAACACGTCAGACTACTTAAAGGAAGGGGAACGACAGCTATCAGACACAAAATTCTACAAAGAACTTCCAACTGACCCGACTCCCGAATTTGAAAGGGAGATAAAAGTAACCCTAAACAATCTCCGCCGGGACGAGAAAATTACCGGCAAAATGTTAAAAGCAATGTTACCGGCCCATTCTGTTCCCGGTCGATTCTATTTGCTCCCCAAAATACACAAGGCAGGTAATCCGGGACGTCCGATAGTATCAAGTAACAGCACATCAACAGAAAATATATCAGAATTCATCAATTCTTTATTAAAAACATCCCCCCAATTTTTTCCTATTACCTAAAGGACACAAACCACTTCATCAGCGAAACTTCAAGTCTCGACATCCCAGGCGGCAGTTTTCTGGTGACCATGGACGTCTGCTCACTGTACACCAACATATCCCACCATGACGAAATAGCGGCTATGGTTTCTGAATATGTAAAATGTGACTCATCAACTAGTGTAAGTGGCGAGGTACTGTTTACACTTCTTGAACTTGTACTAAATTATAACCATTTTGAGTTCAATGGCAAGCATTTCCTTCAGGTCAGTAGCACTGCAATGGGCACGAAAATGGCCCCAAACTTCGCGAGCACCTTTATGGCTTCACTTGAAATCCCATTCATTGAGGGACGCACCTTGAAATCTTTCTACTACAGAAGATACTTAGACGATATTTTTATGATATGGAACCATGATAAGAGAAGTCTTTTCCGCTTCAAAGAGGATTTTAACAAGTGCCACCCGTCAATAAAATTCACGCACAAAATTTCTAAACCAGCATTAACTTTTTGGACGTCACTGTCACGGTCGAAAATGACCGCTTGTCAACAAACCTTTACAAAAAGCCTACAGACCGTCAAATGTACCAACATTTCAACAGCAGCCACCCAAAGCATTGCAAAACGGGTATTCCATATTCTCAGGCCTACCGGTACCGAAGAATATGCATCGATATGCGGGAATTTGACAGACACGCGGAACACCTAAAGCATTCCTTATTGAAACAAAATTATCCGAAAGACATTATAGACGATGCCATACTACGTGCTCGCAACGTGAACAGGAATTATATTATTAAGGGACCAAACAGAGTATCTAAAACGACTTCCCAAACGAACCTTGTACTAACTTACTCCTCCTCAGCGCCACGAATCAACAACATACTGTCCCGCCATTTCAACATAATCAGGCAAAGCAAACGACTAACTTCTATCTTCGCGAAGCCACCTCACGTGGTGTACCGCCGGGATAAAAATCTGAAGGACATTCTTGTCAGAGCAAAAACAACCACCCCCAAATTTCAATCAGGGTGCCATCCCTGCGGAAAAGCTCGATGCAAGGTATGCCCACAGATGGTCACAACACGTGAATCCAAAGCGAACTTCTCGGATTTCAAAGTCTGCATAACTGAAAGCCTTAATTGTGACTCCAGTAACGTAATATACATGCTACATTGCAACATCTGCGGACAAGAATATATCGGCCAAACAGACACGCCATTTCGGCTGCGGTTCAATAATCACCGGTACCACGCCACTTCACTGCCGAAGGTACCTTTATCTAGACATCTGCGCCTGCCAAACCACAGTTTTGAAAATATCAGCGTAACTCTTTTGCAGTCCGGTTTCTCAAACAGACGCGAGCGCGAGCAGCGTGAGGCATATTTTATTTTCAAATTTCAAACATTAGTAGCCGGCATCAACGCGGACCCCGGAAAACTCAACTGCCTCCGAGAAGTAAGCCAGGAGGAAATTGGTGACAAAGATTGATAGCTGGAGACCATGCTTTTTTCTGACTGACTCGTACGTGTACACTGTCCTTTCTTGTTTTTGTTTTTCGTTTTTTCTTTTTTTTCTTTTCTTCCTTTTTTTCTTTTTTTTCCACATGCACATACAAAGTGTTTTCGTTCGCCTACCACTTGATGACCATTGAAGGGAAACAGACGAAGATTAAGGGTAAAAAGAGCCGACCGACCCATTAACGGGAAACCCTTCCTTTACGCACGCCGCACGCCGACCGACCCATTACGGGGAAACCCTTTCTTTACGCACGCCGTCACGGACCCTCCCGGCACCGCGGCGACAATCTTGGGTGGCCCGACACACGTCGAGAACTGAACAGCACGTGATAAGAAACGTTTGTGGACGTACACGGACAGTTGGTTTCGTTCTCAGTGTTGACAGTGGTTATTCCTCTTTTTTACTTTCTTTCTTTTCTTTCTTTTTCTTTTTTTCTCCCCCCCCCTTTTCCCCCTTTTTTAGTTCCCTCTCACTCTCGCAAACATGTTTCAGGGCGAGAGGGACGAGGCAGCAACGAAGTTTGGAAATTCATGTCCGTATAAGTCATCCCCTGATGAAGGGAGGGGATGAAGGGAGGACCCCTCCCGAAACTGTTGGGAAATAAATATATTTATCCTTGTTGACAACGCTCCCGTTGTGCCATATCCCATACCTTCACGAAGACTAACTGGCCCATTGAAATATTACTCCCACTATATATATATATATATATATATATATATATATATATATATATATATATATATATATTAAGGAAAGAAATGTATACTTAAGGGCTCGTTTTCCCTTGTTTCACATAATAATACTATATTACTACAGTTTAACAGACAGTAATGCCAAGGAAAGTTATTAGACCGAATAGTTATGTAAATTTGAAGAAAGAAAAGTGGGTGAAAAGATAACTTGCTGTGCGCAGGAACCGCACCTGCGACCTTCGAATAACGAAGCTCACATGCTACGTGACGCCAAAAGCAGGCTCATAAAGAGTGCGCTTCACTTACCGTCATGGCTGCAGGTGACGCTAACTGACACTCCCACGTTTAATTCACATATATAAACCCTATAAAGTGGCTGCGGGGATAGCCGCCGTAGTAGCTCAATCGGTAGAGCATCGAAAGCGTTATTTGAAGGTCGCAGGTTCGGTTCCTGCGCTGGCTAGTTATCTTTTCACCCACTTTTCTTTCTTCACCTTCACATAACAATTCGGTCTAATAACTTTCCCTATACTTTCCTTGGCATTACTGCCTGTTAGATCTTATTATACATATATATATATATATGAGCATTATTTATGCACTTTATTTTTCTCATCTGTATATACTCATCATCACCACTGAGGTCTGTGTTGTGGGGATCTGTCTCAGCCAATAAAGAGGAAGAGTGTTCGGTCTTCAACGTCGCTTTACAAGTGGTGGAGAGTGCTTCCTGGTCCCCTTGTCCTCTCTGTGTTCCGGTGCCTCGTCCCACTACTCAGCATTCCTAGAGCTCCGTTCCGGTCGTCGTCTTAACAGCCAGCTCTCAGTAATGTCCCACGACGAGCCGTACCATGCGGGTCCATCCACCTCGCATGCACCCTTGCGGATTCCTTCTTGGACCGTCACCAGTCCTCAGAAGGATCCCCCAATGCTGGACGGCTTTCGTGGGAAAGACGTTGAGGAATGGTTCGAGGAATACGACCGCGTGAGTTTGCTTAACCACTGGGACAATTTTGCGAAAACGTGTCGCATCACGTTTTATCTCACAGGGGTCGCCAAGATTTGGTTTTTCAACCATGAGCTGAATTTCTCTAACTGGGAAACCTTTAAGCAGCTCATCCACTGACTTTAGACAACCCTTATGTCCTTTCTGTCATTCACAAACGGACGCTTGCTGAGCGTGTCCAGCACTCTGGCAAGTCATATACGTCGTATATAGAAGACATCCTTGCCCTTTGCCGCTGGGTCCACGTATCGATGGCAGAAAATGACCGCATTCGCCACCCGCTTAAAAGCACCGACACCGCAGGCGTTCAACTCTCTGGTAGCAAAGAATCCTACCACTGTCGCGGATGATGATGATGATGGTGATGATGATGATGATAATGATGATGCCTCCATTATGGCTCTTGCCCACTCAGGGGGATTGACCAAGAATTGAGGATATGAAATTGAAGGCCATCATCACCACGTGTCAGTGCCTAGATAATCTTCATCTTCTCCACTTGCAGCCTAACGTGCCTGCTCCGCGAGCACCCATCGACAGCGAGCTACGTGCCGTGATTCGTTCTATTATTCGCGAAGAATCGCAACTAAAAGCCGCGTCATCCTCTAGCTTTTGAGCTCCGTACCACACCTTCTTGAGACAGCCTTCGCAACATCGTCAGAGAAGAACTGGCGTCAATGAGATGTACTCAGGTCCCGAACCTGCATCCCACATGAACGCCCACCTACGCCCAGGTTTCCGCTATTGCGCCACCTTCCCCGCTGCCACCGCAACCTGGGTCGACAGCGCCTGCTTCGCTCAATGATCTCACACCAAGGGCAACGCCTGCGCCTTTCAACGCCTAGCGTCCACTGCGACCTGTTTGCTATTATCGCGAAATCCGAGGCCATATCGCAAGGTTCTGCTGGTGGCATCAACAAGACGAGAGACGTGGCTATGACAATTTTTAACGAGATGAGTTTGCCTAGATCTGTTCCCTTCTGTCGCCACCCATATAGTTACCAACGTTGCTCACCATTTCCGCAGATCTTCGAGGTAGCGGATACGTTCCATTCATCGCATCGTCGCTCTCCGTCGCTTATGCGGCTCTCCTCTTCTCCTCTTCGCACAGCTACCACGGCATATGATCCTCGACCGGAAAACTGAACAGTGCAGCTTCAGGAGGGAAAGCTACGCCCCACAGCCTGCATCAAACTCCTCCGGAACTTCCCTCAAATGCAATTTCAGTGTGTGTTGAAGGTATTTGGACGGAAGCCTTGGTGGACACGGGTGCATTGTTTTCTGTGATCAGTGCTGACCTGTGTTCTCGTTTGCAAAAAGTCAAGACGCCATATGATGGTTCACCTCTTCGGTGCGCTAATGGAGTTTTTGTACGAGCCTCCGGTGTTTGCCCAGTGCGAGTTTTTATTGAGGGCATCCTTCATCACATATAATTTCTCATTCTGTCTTCATATTCCAATGCACTCATTTTGGGATGGGACTTCCTCTCTTCAGCTTCTGCAGTGATATCTTGCCGTCAGAGAATCATTCACATGGCAGACGCTGCACTTTTTTCGGATATTGATGCACATATCCTCCGTTTAGTCACGGCTGTTGATTGCTCGATTCCTTCAGGTCATGGGCATATCCTCACGCTGACATCCGATACCATCATTATTGGGAATGTGTTCCTTGTACCATCCGGACGTAACCACACCAGGGTCGGAGCAATGGTTCCTTGAACCATTGCTCCGACTCTGGTGCGGTTACATGATCGTAGAGCGTTGGTTGCAGCAGTTAACCCTATACTTCATGTCCTGTTGCACTGCCCCAGAGCACCACTGTGACTTGCTTTACCGACACTAAACCACTTTCTCTCGTGCCCCTCCAGGCGGAACCACCATCTTCCGCTACTCGTATCAACGACGAAGATACGATGACTGCTTTAACGGCTGCAATAAACCCGAATCTCCCGGCAGCGCAAAAAGAAGCACCTTTAGCTCTACTTCAAAAGCACAGCGCTTCATTTGATGTCCATTCTAAGCTCCTGAGCTGTACTTCCATCGCAGTCTATCGCATAGAGACTCAAGGCACTACAATCGTACGCCGCCGCCCCTATTCTGTCTCTTCCTTTGAGCGAAAGATCCTTGCAGACAACGTCGCCAACATGCTTAAACTAGATGTCATGCGGGCATCGTCCAGCTCTTGGTTTTCACCTGTCGTGTTGGTCTGCAATAAGGATGGTTCAGTGCGATTCTTTGTTGATTATCGGGCACTTAATAAGATCACGCTCAAGGACGTGTACCCGATTCTACGCGTCGACGACACACTTAACACCCTCCAGGTCACTAAATTCTTCTCCAGCCTCGACCTTCGATGTGTGTATTCGCAAATACCCATGCACGAAGCCGACAAGAAAAAAACGGCATCTGCAACACCAGATGACTTCTATGAATTCAACGTCATGCCCTTCGGCTTATGTAACGCCCCTGCCACATTTGAACGCATGATAGACATGGTTCTTCATGGCCTCAAATGAAAAACATGCCTGTGATTTAGACGGCATCGTCATATTTTCAACCGTATTTAGTCAGCACCTTGAGTGGTTGAACGAAATTTTGTCGTGTATTTCCAACGCTGGACTTTAACTAAACACGAAGAAATGTGACTTCGCACCGACGAACATCAAGGTGTTGGGCCACCTTGCCAGCAATGGCGGCGTTAGGTGGGATCCTGAGATTTATGTTGTGATAAGCTTCCCTCGCCCAGAAACTCAAAAACACTTAAGCAGTTTTTTAGGCCTGGCGTCGTACTTTCGCCACTTTATTCGCCACTTTGCTACCTTCGCCTCGCCGCTGCACAAACGTCTGACGTCCGGACCTACCTTTACGTGGACCCACGACTGCGATGCATGTGCCTTTCAAGCCCTCAAGCACGCCCTAACATCCGACCCCGTCCTCTCCCATTTCGACGAGAACGCACCCACTTGTTTACATACCGACGCTAGTGGCCATGAGAACGGTGCTGTTCTTCTACAACGAGATGACACTTAACGAGAGAGAGTAGTCGCCTATGCCAGTCGACCTCTCACAGCTGCCGAGTAGAACTACTCCATAACAGCAAGAATGTCTTGCTGTCGTTTGGGTGATTTAAAAGTTTCGGATATATCTTTATGAGTGCCATTTCACAGTAATAGCAGATCATCACGCCTTATGCTGGCTATCTTCACTGAAGAACTTGTCTCGTCGTCTGGGCCGTTAGGTACTGTCTGCAAGAATACAATTTTGACGTAGTTTACAAGTCTGGCAAGAAACATCAAGATTCAGACGCTCTATCTCGTTACCCTCTGCCACTATCTCTGTCAAACTCGTCTGGTCAATATTGTTTACGTGATCTCGACGCTCTATCAACCCCTACGTTATCCCAACTAATGGTTGCTGGTTTGCTGCCTTCGTATAACTACACCCAGTTTGATCGCGCCAGCGTGATGATCCGTACTGCAACCACATTATCGAACGTCTAAATGGCAGGTCGCCTCCTCCTAGTGCCAGATCACGTTGACAACTACAGAAATTTAAGTTAGACAACAATGTTCTACAACGTTAAGTTTACACCACTGACGGGGATCTCTGGGTCCAGTTCTTCCACGTTCTCTACGTCACAATTTTCTCGAAGCCTTTCATGTCAACCCATGTGCAGGCCACTTGGGATATCACAAGACACACAGCAGCATCAGGCAATATTTCTACTAGCCTGGCCTCTCTACCTTTGTAGTAAAATACGTTGCGTCTTGCGCTTTGTGTCAACAGCGGAAGCGACCAACTTCAAGTCCAGCTGGTCTATTGCAGCCAATTCCGTGTCCCGAGACACCTTTTGTCATTGTTGGGATAAATTTAGTCGGGCCTTTTCTAACCACACTATGAGGTCATCTATGTATAGTGACAGCAGTCGATCACCTGACACGGTACGCAGAGCCTGCTCCTCTACGCACAAGTTCTGCCTCAGATGTCACCGATTTTTTTTGCAACGCCATTGTTTTACGGCACGGAGCACCTCGCATCCTGTTGCGTGATCGCGGCAAGATCTTTCTCTCCACAACCACTGAAGACCTCCTGTGGACTTGTGGCACAGTGTACAAAACAACGTCAGCCTACCACCCTTAAACTGATGGGCTGATAGAACGATTTAAATGCTCACTTATCGACATGTTATCGATGTATATCGGACCACACCACGATAACTGGGACACAATTCTTCCTTTTGTGACGTCTGCACACAACACAGCTGTCCAACGAATCACTGGTTACTCACCTTTCTACATAGTGTACAGCCGTGCACCGACATTCACCATGGAGGTCTCTTTCTTGAATGTTATTCCAAGTAGCACCTCGTCAATCATATTTGAGCAGTTCATCTCAAGGGTTGAAGAATGTCGGCAACGTGCACGCCTCAACACAGAAGCTGCAAGATTGTAAACAGCGCTACGACAGCTCTCATCACAATGTTGCCTTCAGTCCTGGAGATGAAGTCCTGCTTTGGACGCCTACTCGTACTCCAGGATTATGCGTGCGACAAACTACAGTTTCGGTATATTAGTATTAGGCCCATTTAATTAGTGAAGAAAAGTCGCCAGTTATCTTTTCACCCACTTTTTACATTGGAAAATGGCCTAAACTCCCCTATACTTTCCACGGCATTACTGTCTGTTAGATTTCATTATACTGTGTCTAAACACGAAAAAACTAGCCCTTAAGTATACACTTGTTTCCCTTATTCATTAACGAGGGTCTCGTACTGGCAGACTTGGTGCCTTTAGGTTGTATACGAGGGACTATTGGTCATCTGCCAGCTCGTAATAAGTTCACGTGCTACCTGACGCCAAACAGGCTCATAAAGAGTGTGCCACACTCGCCGCCATGGCTACTGGTGGTGCTGACTGAAACTCCCACGTTTAAATTCACATAGATACCCAATAAAGTGGATGGCGGGATAGCTGTCGTGGTAGCTGGGAGGTAGAGCATCGAACGCGTTATTCAAAGGTCGCAGGTTAGGATCCTGCCCATGGAAACTTATCTTTTCACCCACTTGTTTACGTTACAATTGGCCTAATAACTTTCTCTATACTTTCCATGGCATTATTGCCTGTTAGATCTCTTTAATATTGTGTCTAAACACAAAAAGACGAGCCCTTAAGTATACACTTGTTTCCCCTAGCGCTGATATATATATATATATATATATATATATATATATATATATATATATATATATATATATATATATACATACATACAAAGTCACCTAATGTAATTTTCATCAGGTGCTGATTCGTTCGTGAAATGTAACGAAGGACGCATCATCGCCAAATAGAAACGCAACTAGGAATACGTCAGACTGGAATCTTTATGCAAACTGCGATTATATTGGAGAAAAAATTCCAATATCATATTTTTCTTATCACGGCTGCGGCGGCTGCATTTCCGATGGAGGTGGAAATGTTGTAGGCCCGTGTAATCAGATTTGGGAGCACGTTAAAGAACCCCATGTGGTCGAAATTTCCGGAGCCCTCTACTACGGCGTCTTTCATAATCATATGGTGGTTTTGGGACGTTAAACCCCACATATCAATCATCAATCATTTTTCTTCGCCCTGGGAGGTTCCTATCGCGATGGTGAACTAAACAAACCCTGTGTGTCTTGCCCCCATTTTAGACTAATCCAGAGTAAATGCAATCTCGGTTGACACGAGTATCTAATCAATAGCAGTGACCCGCCGTTTACAGTCACAACCACTTGTCCGTGTGGGCTCTTGCTCTCGTTGACACGACACGCACTCTCACACTCTCAGCAGACAGTGAAGGCGCTCGCGAAGCACTCGCAGATGTTTTATTTATTTATTTATTTATTTCAAAGCAAAACTATATGCAGCTATTCACCCCGAGATCGAGTGAAGTCGCCATCTGGTGGCCACTGGCTGAAATGTGCCTAGTGTGGATTGCTCCCTGTGTCATCTGCTAGCCACATAGGCCAGCAGGTGCACTTATATCATGCTCGTCCTCAGAAGGTGGCTTGTCCCGCTCTGTTATCGCAAAAGTAACTGCTCGTACGTTTTCCAAGCACTCTTCACAGAATCATTTGACCTTGCTAGGCTGTATATGTACCGAAATAAGATCAGGTCGAGCACTTGTCGAGAGTGCTGTGTATCGTCGTCGTAGCCTCCGTTCACCAGGATTAATTCTGCTTAGGTTTCACTTTGAAGTTGAAGTACATCGTAATGTGCACTTGGTGTCATCCCAAACATAAGAATTATTATATATTGTGTTAATGCAGAGTTTTAGCGACTCAGGGGTAAACGAAGTTTTGCATTGTTGTTAGGTGTCTAATTGTGACGCTCTTGCTTATCCGTTATGCAACCCCCTGCCGCGGTGGTCTAGTGGCTAAGGTACTCGTCTGCTGACCCGCAGGTCGCGGGATCGAATTCCGGCTGCGACGCCTGCATTTTCGATGGAGGCGGAAATACTGTAGGCCCGTGTGCTCAGATTTGGGTGCACGTTAAAGAACCCCAGGTGATCAACATTTCTGGAGTCCTCCACTATACGGCATATCTCATAATCATATGGTGGAACCTCCGGGTAAGCAGCCGAGCACCTTAGCCACTAGACCACCACAGCGGGGCGCGTGGTAACCTCATCTTTGGCCAAAGGTTTTTTTTATTCTTTTTTTAATATGGTCGCAGTCGGCCGACCTGCGCTGCTGCGAACATTCGTGCGCGCGTATCGTGACACACGTGGCAAAGAATGGTTTGGAGGTGCTTCATCTGGCTAAATAGCAAGACAAATAAAGCAACATTTCATTCTTACACTATGTTTTGTACCCCGAGCTCACAGTATCTGCAGAAGAAAACATTCGTGCAGCGGAAAAAAACCTGAAGTGGAAAGCTGCAAGTGTATTGTAGATTCACGATATGAGCGGTAATGAGGCTGCGAATTGCACACAGGCGCTATACAAGCGAGTATCGCAGCACGTTTGCTCGTAATCAGCTCAAAAGTTTCGCTTTCCCAGCTCGTCCATAGAGTAATACTAAAGGCGAAGAGAGGACACTTCCATAGGACCCTGCTGCTGATTTGGGTTCGCAGCGCACCAAACGGGTGTGGTGAAACTTTGCAGCAGACCACAAAAAGACTGTTTCAAAGGCCATTTTCTAGTAACTAGGATGATTATGCAGCCTCCAAGACTACTTCTACGTGCGTGCTCATCTCTGAAGCAATACTTAATTCTTTTTAGCGCGTCGTTCCGCTTCGTGTAAGCTGCATGACTAGAGTGGCAAGGACACGATGCCAATGTATGTACGCAAACAATTGAATTAAAAGATGAAAACAATTGGAGGAGCGAAAACCTTTATTTTCAAGTGACATTCTTGGTAAGCACATGCCCACTTTTTTAATGTTTGATAAACGCAGGCACGAAAAGAGGTTTATTGCACTGTGAGATGCGAAAACACAGCTGCCATATCATGAATATAAATTATACACAAGAAATAAACATATAGGCAACAATAGAACAAGAACTGCAAAAGAATGAAACTGCAATTAACGCACACAACTACAAATACAGTGCACAACGCGACACGGCAGTAGTTGCCTCAGCACTTGACTCCGGCATGAACTGAAAATAGAAAAAAAAATGTTGGCTACGTTTTCCTTCTCGCCTTCGCACTCATTTTCTTCTGCACACTTTACATCGCTATTTCGCGAAAAACAGCCACAAGCAGTTGCAAAAACAAAGCAATTTGAGAGGTCATGCAAGCTGTTAACGAGGAAGGATTGTTTACTCAAAGTTACGTCCTAGGTTTAGCTGGCAAACATTTTTCTAGATTCACCACTTCTCTCTTATTGCGCTCGTTAGCGCTTCAAGCTAATTGCGAACGGCACAGACAACAATACTGAGCAGAGCTGCACTTTTCACAAAATCTCACTCATGCAGTGAATTCTAATACATGTAGCGGCTTCAACGAAAACCTAACAACGTGAGCGGCTGCTCAATTTTTTGAGCCAAGAAAGAATTTTCTCGCAAATGTTCAGCGAAGCTTTCCTGGCAATTTTCTTTCGTGTGAAGCAATCCACGAAAGCAGTACGCGAAGTGAACAGAACGAAAATTATCTTTGCGCCGAACAGCACAATGCCAGAAACGTTAGGTTAAGGCTTCAATGACAAATGCAATACGCACTTTACATAGTATTAATGACATTCGTACCTACCAGCAGCGAAGCTGAGAGACAGCCGAAACAAGCGAAGACCACGACGCAAGCTAGGCACGTTATCGCACTTCTTTTATGGCATCTCCCTGCTGCTGCCCGTACTTCTTCATTGCCGCAAATGCTCATGAACACGGAGCGTGACAACGTTGCCGTCGCGTCGACGCCATGTGCACTTCTCTCGCGTCCGATTCATGCCTGATCCCAGTCCGACGTTATCGCACCGTACTACAATCGCAGATGATAAAGACGGATTCAGGCCACTATCACATACGCAAAAACACGTAGACGTATAATACACCCGAAAATGTACTGTAAAAAATAACTTGTCCGCGTGTTTCTTTGAAGCAGTAAGGGATGTGTTGCCATCTTACGGCTGGGGTGAAGCGGCGTAGCTCAGCCGCTTTTTAGCCCGAGTGACCACTCTTGTGCTCGTCTGTCAGATGGCTCCGGCGGTGCCGCCCGGTGCGTCTGAAGTCGGCTCGTTTCCCTCTCACTGGCGCCCGTTGCGCATGCGTGAGCCGCCGTAGCGTGCCCACAATTAAGAGGAGGATTCCTCTCCTCTTCCCTTTTTCTGGCTACGCAAAATGTGACGTAACAGCCTCTTCTCAGTTTATTCCTCCCTCCATGTAGCCATTGAACAATTTCCTACCATTGGCTCCGAGATGGCAGACGTCCTTGTATCAACTGGGCACCACTCGATGGCACGACCTGTCCAGGTTAACTAGAGTTACTGTATATGCTACCTTTATGTAGTAGCGTATAGAGTAACTCTAAGGTTAACCAGCAGATAATTGAACTTGTGAACCACTAGCATCATTTCGCATAGTAGCATCTCGTGGTTCTTTTTTCCATGAATCAAACAGAAACGAACAAGCAGCATTTTATTGAGTTTCTTGATGCACGAAAGGTTATTTATTTAGTGCAGCTAGTTCGTTTAATAGTGATTAATTGTAGGCTATAACTCTGATGTCACCGGGATTATTTTGCGAATATCCTACTGCGGCGCATGTGTTCTCGTGCATCTACCTCAATTTCTCCGTAAGTAGGGAACTGTTGTTGTTAATATTGTCGTCTTAGACATCATCATACATTGAGTTTTCACTCTTACGTAAATTGTTTTTTGACTTTAGAATTACTTTGAGAACCCGTCAAAACACACTGAACTTTTCTATCCCTGCTTAGGTTTATGTAACATGCACCTATACTCTATGTATAGCACAGGAAGTCACGAACATAAATGTTTTTTGCTCTTACGTTGAACATAATGAAGCAGTGTTCAAACGCCAGACAAGTTTAAATGCCCCCTGTCCATATAAATGCAAACTTCTTGCCCGTGTAACCACGTAGTCACGTTATGCATCCAAGCACGGAGCGCAAACAAACGCTTTCTATTCTATATTGTACCGCTTTGAAGCATGGCTGCAAGTCTTATATCACTAACGTGACCTCAGGACAAGTCAACTTACAATTCTTCTTGAACTATCGCAATACGAGTGTAATTTATGAAACAAACAATAAAAAGGTTGTCATTCAATTTCTTTACAAGCGCTCTCTGTAAGGAAAATGTGCAAACGGGTGATTTCGCAAGCTGGTCTGAGCATGCATAAGCTACATCCTGGCATACTCGTTGTAAACATTGTGATTATGCATCTCTACGGCCGACGTCCGTGTAAAGTTTTACAACTGGTCGAGAGGCATAACTACGGAAGATTTGTCACTACGACGCAAGTAACACGAAAAAAAAGGCGGAAATAAAGAAAGGGAAATCTTCCAAGGTCACGCAGCACGTGCGATAGCACACACGCAAATGCACAAGAAAAAAAAAGACGTCATATATGCGGATCACCTATACTCTATCGGTCAGGCAGACCATGTCGCAGCCGCCATGGTGGTCTAGTGGTTATGGCACTAGAATACTGACACAAAGGTCGCGGGATCGGATCCCGGTCCAGACAGCCGCATTTCCATGGAGGCGAAATGCTTGAGGCCCGTATACCTAGATTTGGGTGCACGTTAAAGGACACTATACAGCCAATATTTCCGGAGTCTTCCACCATGGTATCCCTCATAATCTTATGAAACTTAACAACTCACCAATTATTATTACAAACCTTGCTGTGTTTTTCGGCCCTTCGCTTACCATCATGAAACCCTCTGCAACAACCTAGGGGCATTGAGTTGGGCATATGCACGAATCTCGTCGTTTAACAGTTGCGTTTGTTTAACAACTCATTCTTGTTGATTGGTTGCATTACGTACTTGAGTGTTCGCATTTATTTCGTCAATGTCTCGTCACAATCACGTTCGCTTTCACTACAGAGCTGTCTGCAGGCGCGATATCGTTCGCTGCCGCAGCCCATCGGAGTACGGGCTCGAGCTAAAGTTCAGCGCTTTCGGTGGGGAGAGGGAAACTTGAAGGGGGCAGGGACGAAGCCGCACGTCCGGGGTGCGCCGCCGAGACTCCTGCCCACCAGGCCCGACGTCGCAGATCGGAGTTCCCGCGTGCTTCGCCCCCACCCTCCACTTCTAACCCCGCAAAACCCTCCTCGCGTGCGCACGAGGAAACCCGAGATCGACACTGTGGAGCTTCGAGTCAGCAGAGATGGAAGAATGCGGGTCTGCAGGCACGCTCTCGCACAGCGAAAGGGGGCCGAGGTTCGCTTGGAGCACACGCCACTTTCAAGCCGGCCCGATCACTACAGGGCCGAATAAGGGGAACGTCACTCGTACAGCTCAGCTTTTCCTTTAGACGCACACTCAGCGAATTTTTTCTCGATTGAGTGCTGCATGAGAGCGACGAACGAAAACAGCGTGCGGTACAGACAGCTAAATGCGAAATATACATTTGCGAGGGCCTTTTTAGGAAAATAACAGTACTATTGTTGTGGCTCTTGAAAATCACGATCATCATCATCTATCAACCCTGCCGCCATGTGACGCACGCCATCTCCGAGCCATTTATGCATTTTGACCATATAGTGTAACCTATATTTGCGCATACACTCTTAAAGAAAGTTAGTAAAATGGTAGCAACTGCAAGCAAATAGGTAGTAACTGCAGCGGTTACTACCTTTTTTCGACCATTACTACCTTTTTGCTATCTGTTTACTACCTACGTTAGTAAACAGTTACTACCTGCAACCATTACTAACTTTTTACGACCTCTTTACTACCTACGTTATAGTAAACAGTTAGTAACTGAAATGACAGTTGTAGTAACTGCACTACATTTATTGTCCCGTTACTACCTCTTTGCTACCCGTCTTTTGACTATCTATTTGAATATAGTGTGTGAACGCGATTCTGATGATTTATGAGAGGAATCGTCTCGACGTATAATCATTACACGGAAAAATGACGCAGAAGGTATCCATAGATCAAAAAAATACATTTTGTTTTAAATAACGCAACCAAGATATGCAAAAAAAAGTCATTCTGATATATTGCGGAAACGAAGAAGTACAAGTTAACAAACCATAAGCAAGTGCTAATAGACAATCACAACGAACTTAGTAAATTACAGCACATATTAACAAGACCGGCAGATCAAAATACCCAGACAGTCACAATTAGCCTCAAGGACAGTCACAGTTAATGCACTGCTGCGTGTCTCCAAATATTATCATTGTTTTGGCACGTCAAACTCCCAAAACGAATATTACCTTTTAAACGCAGATATATTTTTTATTTATTTATTTATTTATTTATTTATTTTATATACCCTCAGGGTTTTCACATTACAAAGGGGAGGAGCATGTGACATGTAAAAAATGGGAAACAACACTTGATAAATGTATACAAGAATGAAATTTCAATAATTGGCAAAATAATACAGAACTACGTTATATATAAACTACGTCAACAAAGACAACGTAGCAGTAGCGATAATTCAGGTAGTACATGTTCAAGCACTAAGCAAAGAGCAACAAACAATCCCCAAAACAAAAAAAAAACAAAGAGGACATGACACAGAAACACACTATATATATATATATATATATATATATATATATATATATATATATATATATATATATATAACACAAAGCAGAACAAATCAAGTAGCGCCAAACATTGTTTTGTAAAAAACTTTAAAATGTGATGTGTCGGTGATTGCGGTAGCTGATCGTGGGAGTTGATTCCATTGAGATGTAGTTCTTGGAATGAAAGCGTGCAAATGTGTTGTGGTTCTGCATTGAGGAACATGAACTTTTTGTCGTGTGAATAGTAGTCGTGTGAAGCATTCAAATGCACTGAGAATGAGTTCAGTACATTGCTCCGGCCTCTGTACATAATGCCTTTTTGTGCACCTTTTATGATACATAGATATAAGATATAACTTGTTATAAGTAAGGCTGTTTAAAAGTCTTGTGCTACGTCACCAAACATACGTAACCAGGTAGTATAATATAGTGCTATATGTTTACATTTGTTAAAATTCATCCTGAAACGCAAGTGCTCCCCTGTAACAGACATGCCCCTGCAAAGTAGGGGCTATATATACCCCACGCTTTCTTCTTAGTACATGTGTACGTAAAGAATAGTGAACTTCTTTGGTCTACGCATTCTTCGCATCCATGGCACATCCCGCTTTTTACTCGAATTCGTCTATAGTCGTAAGACATTGATTAGCCAACATTAGCAGTGGAGAAATTATATGCCAAAATGAATGAACTACGTAGAATCGGTTGCTACTTTTTTTCTTAAAAACCTTTAAAAGTTACTACCAATGGGTGGTAACAGCTAGGATAGTAACAGTTACTAACGGTTGGTAGTAACAGCAGAGTTAGTAACTATTACCACCCTTGCCGTTACTAACTGCACTTACTACCAGGGTTGTAACATATGCGACAACCCATTACTACCCCAAAGTTAGCAAGTACTACCACCTTTTTTCTAAGAGTGTACTCCGCAGTTTTTCACCCCCAAGTGATCTATGAGTAGGGTGCGGGTGGGGGGGGGGAAGGGGGGCTTTGTCAGGCAGTCGTATCTGACTAGTAGCCCCTTCAACCTAGTCAACGACTGTCTGATTAAACTTCAAATTCAGTTAATTCAATTCGAACTTGCAACGCATAAGTACGACCGGAGAAATATCATGCGCTCTCGAAGACTCCGGCTCAGTAAATATATGTTGCTCAATTATGCTCATAAATGCTTGTTTTCTGACGCGGTGGTCAGGGACACGAACGCATACAAGCGAAGAAGACAAGTTTTTAGGGCAGGTGAAAATGCCAGACCACCCGGCAGATCTCGTCGTCCTTACTACGTTTTACAAACCCTGTATGCACATAATATGGATTCGAATACCAGCCAGAGCTATAGGTCAAATCAATAATGACGAAAATGTGAAGTGTCGCGCTTACCTCATCTGCTATTTTTTATTTTCAAGTTCGGAGATGAATTGCACAAAATTTATTGAAGCTACGTACCTCAAATTTGTTTAACTAAAAATAGGAGTACTTGGCCTACGTTCAGTTATAATTCGATTCTCTGCGTAATGTAGATTTTTAATAAAAATTTTCGAATTTGACCTAAAAACGTTTTTTCCTGACCTTTATTTCAAAAAGAGCCAATGACAGAGCAGTGAAAATTCCGCATTACTTTTTCACCATGCCTATTTATAAAACTGCCTAAGCTTATCAACAAAACTTTTCAACAAAAAGATAACATCGCGCTAACTTCAAAAAAAAAGAGCATGGAAGAAAAACTTCTGACGACAATTAAAAAAGCCTTTTTTGATATTTTTTAAGCTTTTCTGACTTATCTACTCCACACCAGCTTTAAGAATCAATAAAAGCATGCTGTATATTATTGTTTCACTTGCAGTTATGGCCCGTCAAAAAATGGCATTGGGCAAGGATGGGCCATTTTAGATCGGACTTTGTGCCCGCTAACTGTGCAATGCAGGCCTGTGCTTTGCTTTTTAAAAGGCAAGGTAGCACTGGCAACTGCACCGAGGACGCCAATTTCGAAATGATTTGGTCACGGGAGCGGCCATGAGTGCGGGATTACCGAGGAAGCAAGTGCGCACAGTCCCTGTTCCGGTGTGCAGAGGGCGCGTCGAATAAGGCTTTTGTGCAAGACTAAGCACAAAATGTGGGTCTGAAGGTTGCATGGAATTCGTGATCGCGTACGGTTTTTCAATTTGGCATGGTATTGTACTGAGTAATTATGTCTTGCCGCTGCAAATTAGCAGTAATAAACACAGTAGTGAACGGTTTGAAACCAGTGTTGTACGTGTGGGGTTCATTGAGGCACTGCGGCATCAATCTGTGATGTATAAGTCGGTAAGTTGATTGATTGATTAGATTGATGCGTGGAAATTAACGTCCCAAAACCACCATATGATTATGAGAGACGCCGTAGAGGAGGGCTCCGGAAATTTCGAACACCGTGCATTCAAATCTGAGCACACGGGCCTACAACATTTCCCCCTCCATCGGAAATGCAGCCGCTGCAGCCGGGATTTGAACCCGCGACCTGCGGGTCAGCAGCCGAGTACCTTAGCCACTAGACCACCGCGGCGGGGCGTGCGGCAAGCGAGCGCTCGCAGCTTCCTGACAAGTGTTTTCATGGTGCTTCTCACCGAGGTAACGCAGTCAAACTTCAACTTTCACGTCGACGCTTCGAGATGTTTTTTGCGCGGGCGGTGAATGCCGTCGGGGAACTTGAGCTACAGACAGCGAATCTGTCCTTGGCCAATTGCCTCTGTTTACGTGCCAAGCCCGTGCTTTGGAATCCTGCCGTGTCTAAGTAAGATCAGTCACCTCGGAAACCTTTTGTTTAAGTATACAAAAAATACGTATATTGTAGACGTGCTTTTGTTCGCGTTTACTTTGAACACACAAAACGCAAACAATGCCTGCTACGTGACTACGTCTGCAATGTTAACAGCGCGTGGCTGCTATGCGAGCAAAGGGTGAATAAAATAGCTATGCCCCGATTCCCATGTGTGGAAGTTACCACCGGCCGTATCACAACCTATCCGTCTGAGGGCACGAAAACGAGCCCTCTTTGCCCCGGAAGGCGCCAGACTGTGCGCGCTTGGTTGCTAGTTTATCCAGCACTCATGGCCGTTCCCATGACCAAATCATTTCGAAATGGGCGTTCTCAGTGCAGTCGGCAGCTATATATTCCAGTGCTGCTTTGCCTTCTAAGAAAGCAAAGTATAGGTGAGCAAGAACTTCGATCTTCAATTGCCTATCCTTGCGCGTTGCCATTTTTTGACGGGCCTAACTGCAAGTGAAACCATAATATGCAACATGTTTTTTTATTAATTGTGAATACTTATGTGCGGGAGAAACAGTTGTAAAGGTTTAAATAATATAAAAAGGGGCTTTTTTTTAATTGTCAGAAGTTTCCCAGGCATGCTCTTTTTTTGACGTTAACGTGGTTATATCTTTTTATTGAAAAATGTTATTGCTATAAGCTTTGACAGTTTTATAAATAAGCATGCTTAAAAAGTAATGTGGAATTCTCACAGCTCTGTCCTTGGATATTTGTGAAATAAAAGCCTGCAAACTAAGCAAAAAAACTGAGAATTTGAGAATTTTTATTTAAAAATCTACACTGCGCAGAGAGCCAGAACATAATAGAGCGCAAGCGCAACTACGCCTATACATATCTGAACAAATTTGGGGTACGTAGCTTTGATCAATTTTGTGCAGTTCGTCACCAAACTCGAAAAAAGAAACAGCAGAGCAGGAAAGCGCGGCACTCCACCTCTTCATCATTATTGAATTACTGGGCTTCGAAAAATTATTTCCAGCAAAACCAATTGCGGATCTCTTCTTTTCTTTCATTAGTCAACGATATATAAAATTTTGAAAGAAGTTTAAGTGGTTCACCAGCCATGCTTTGCTCGATTTTACGTGGAATCACCCTTGTACGTGTACCATTTGTAAGCAACTGTTCAATTCTAGAAATAATTGGCTTCGTAGTGGTCGCCCCAAGCACAAATTCTGTGGTAGTGAGGGTTATGACGAAATATGACTTGCTATATACAGTATAATCACGTACTTTGTACATATATTGTACTGAACAGTACAGCACGACGACGAAAGCAACTAACCAAGCAAGCTACAGCGTCAATGGTAGCCACTCGACCCGAGCTTGTGGTTACCTAGATTTTGGCTGCTTGACACCCGCCGTTCCGTGAAATTGGCCATTGGCGCCTTTTATCGTTCGTTGGTGTTGATACGTGAAGGAATCACGTGACTTTTAGTGTAGGTGCGTGGTCGGCCCATATGTCACCGCCCTATGAGGCCCCGTTCTCTCCAATGGAGCCCCGCTGCCATCTGCTTCACATTGTTGGATGCATGTAGGTTGGAAGGAGCCTTTTTGAAGTATATAAAAGGCTAAAGGAAGCATTTTTTTCTGCACTTCAATTTTTAGCCGCTGTCTACGTATATTGATCGTTTCAGCTAGGACATGATACGAAGAGAAAAAAAAAAATTGTTCGAGTGGGTTAACTGGGACTCATGTTCGCACGGAAACTTATTCCGCAATTACAGCCAATGGTGACTGCGGACACATAATCAAGTGTGGTCGGCCAACAGCAAGCAGCGCCTGCTGGTGAAAAAGCTTTGTGCATTTTACACTGTGCGGTTTTCTAGTGCTGCAATTCATCAGTGGCAGAAGTCAAGCTAATGTTATGTATAAGCAGAGTCCTTTAACATACTTCTTATGAACCTGTGGTCTTAAATGTGCGGCCTCAGTTTCATATGATGCAAGCGGCCGCCGTTAAGGGCATATACCTCTGCTTGAGAGGGCAGGCGAATATTGCTATCACAGGGGTTGTGGGCGGCACATCCACACAGCCTCGGTGTTTTAGCTTTCTACACCTCCATGACGATCGCTTTACTTTTCACGTATACTATACTTTAGGCACACAGATGCGTAAAATATTCCCTAAGCACCACTCAAAACTTGACTCGCGGTGGTTTAAAATAATTCTGTATTTAAAGCGTCATAGCCATCATATATGATTATAAGGCACTGCGGGGTCAGGACGTCCTTGATCTATATTTGATCATCGAAGGCGTTTATTTAAATTAAATAGGCGGTCCTTCTTTTTTTTTTGCAGTGGAATGCGGCCGCCGTGGCTTGGTAGAGCTGTTAGTGTCGACGTGAAACCTTTAATAGTGAAACATTTATTAAGTATAATTTTTAATGTTTGCCTAAAGTCAAATGCCTCGCACTCGCAACAATGTCCCAGTGGTGCCATTTACAAAAAGAGGCAAACATCTCGGGTGTTGCACCCCCCCTTCGCCCATCAGTAAATTGCGATTTACTGATTGCACAGCCGATTGTTTCACCGGTGCGGCTTTTCAATTTTCTCTCCAACTGTGAAAGTATTTTAACGGGATATCATTAAATATATACTGCTAGGGCTGCTTCTGCAAAATGATTTCGTCTAATGACCAAGAAAGCTTAACAGGGGTGTTCCGAACGCCAGCTATAAATTTTTCGCCGACGCGATGCCACTTCTGAACAAGATTTAGACCATTTAAATTAGAATTGCAGGCAGCGATGATGTCCGCGGCCGCAATGTGCTTCGTGCACATACGCGTGAAGATTGCTTTAAAATTGAAATCATTAGAGGCGGAAATGTTGTAGGCCCGTGTGCTCAGATTTGGGTGCACGTTAAAGAACCCCAGGTGGTCGAAATTTCCGGAGCCCTCCACTACGGCGTCTCTCCTAATCATATAGTGGTTTTGGGACGTTAAACCCCACAAATCAATCAAAATTGGAATCATGCATGCGCCACTGTCTAGCAGCTGCTCCTTGTTACTCGGTAAACCAAACGCATCGTTGGATGATTTCTTGCGAACGGAACCGCCAGACAGCACTCAGAACAAGTGCGGCATCGCCGTCCCACAGGGACATTTCAGCTGTTTAACAAAATAGCGCAACAGCTTCACAGAAAGCAGCGCAACCATCGCCTCGTGCATGTAGCACCGAGCAAACGCTTCGGCACGCGAATATTGCCCTCTTCACTGTTTCGCTGCGTTGCAGTAGCTTTTAGCAGCGTATGAAGCTGCCCCATTGTATGACAGCGAAGTGTCTTGATCATTAAGAGTATTCAAGGATTCTGGTATATATCTTGCTGCTTACAATCAACCAAGACAGAAGGTAAGAATGCGAAATCGCTCGAGCAAGCTTTGCGCACTGGCGTTATCTTGTACTCATGGCGAGCTCCTGTGACACTTCCCCGCTCGTGCATGTGGGCCTGATAAAACGACTGAGATAAGTAAAAGCTGGGTATATACAAGCTGCGATTGCGGCTCTGTAACAAAAGATAACTGCAGAGCAGAATGACGATAGAGATCCCATGTCACCCACAGTCGGCTGTGCCGAAGCGTCTTCGCGCCGCGAAAGTATGGAATAGCCGCGGATATTACCCGACAGCTTTTACTTACCGAGATTGTACACCGCCATGATGATATCTTAACGCAAGAAGTACTGCAATCCTCTCGCTAGCGCGCATTCATGTTAAGGGCCACTCTGTAAGTAACAGTATGCAAATATTGTTAATAATAATGTGCTTCTAGAAGGCGTGCGTGTTGAAGCGTAAATCGCAGCCTTTGAAATATTTCTGGTTTATATGGTACTCGGGTTAAACCAAAAAGCGAAAATATTAAGTAAATATTTTTTTCTTATAATGCGGCCCTGCTGTTTTCTACTTCATCTTCATTCCCTATCGTAGCCTCCCAGGATTTAACCCTGAAAATATCCGTGCAAAGCATGTTTGTGTTCCCTGGTGATTTTTTTAACTCAATAATAGTCTAGCAGTGTTTTCCACAATTAAATTTTAATGCGTTCATCAAAGCTTCGACAGGAGAAAATAATGATAAGTGATCGGGAATTCTTTGTTTGCATTGCAATTTTAAAGCTAAACGTGATCAACCTTTGTGGCAACATTGGAAGTAACCCGTCGCATTTTAGTGGCTTTATGCTTCTGAAGCGAAGAGCAAATTCATTTATTTTTTAATTCCTTTCTGCCCCACGGAATTGCTACATACTACAGAGTATAATTTATGGTGAGTCTGCTAAACAATTATCTGTGAAGCAATTTAAATATGAAGTATAAAGGACAGTTTTCAGGGAAACATTTGCAAAGGGTCCCCCCCTCCCCCCCCACCACAATACGAAGGTGTCGCGACACCAATGAGTCTCCTTGATTTACGTTTCCGTAGCACAATCTTTTGCATCATAGCATTTTCTACCATACTAGCATGGCGTTGTTTACCAAACTAAATACGTTAAAAAAATTTTAAGGCACAACTTTAACAAGAAAAAAAAGTGCTCATTTGGAGCGCATGGTGTGTATGATATATTTGATTTCGTCTTTCTTACCTAATGTCAGAATGCCCAATCATTTTCTTATTGATTGTATGTAACTAAATATTACTTGTTTTCTTTCAAAACATTAACAATGATTACTGGTTGCCATACAGAAAAATTTTCAGGTTGCCGAGTCTTAATAAAGTTATTTATTTTAATCAGAAGTTATACGAGAAGCAAAGCCATGAATTTCTCTGGGTCAACAAAATTAAAGTTTTTCGTGTATAGCGATGGCCAATGAGTCATAGCGAGAAATCTTTTTTGGGAGGGCGAGGCTCACCTATACTTCATGCATGTAATATATTTGTTGGGATATGACATCCCAAAACCATGACATGATTACGAGGGACGCCGCAGTGGAGAGCTACGGCAATTTCAGCAACCTGCTCTATAGCGTGCACTTCAATCTAAGTGCACAAGCCTCAGGTACACTATATCCCTTATCGAAAATGCGGCCGCCATGAAGGGGATTCAGTACGGCGACCTTCGGGTCAGCAGTCGAGCACCATAGCAAACAGACCGCGGATAATTTTAACATCGGATCTGTTTAAGCCGGACCATATCTGTCTAACGGGAACAAAAAGAAACCTCCAGCGAGTATGCGCCAGAGGAATTGGGCAAGCCCACATTCTAAGAAAAGGGTGTTAAAAGGGTGTGCTGTTCGTCCTTTTGGGGACTAATGGGGCTGCCACAACCATTATTTCCTTTAAGGACTAACGGCACTGGGTCTAACAGTTAGTCCCTACAGACGAGCTCAAGGGACTAACATTTAGTCCTCACATTCACACCTCAGTGAGTACCCGTTAGTCCCACAATTCACCACAAATGACTAACATTTAGTCCTCACATTCGCACCTTATAGGGCAACTGTTAATCTCCACATTTACACCATACCGGGCAACTGTTAGTCCTCAGAGTTGCACCTCACCGGACGAACGGTTGATCCACTCATATACTCCAATCTGATGAACTTTTTATCCCCAGTTCAAACATTGTTTTTTGCTTATTTTCCACCAGAACTAATACTTTTTTCACCTGTTTTTCTGCGCAGTGAGCAACAAATCGCGCAGAAAAGAACACGCGAAAAAGTAGTTAGCCACCTATGTGTAACTGCTTCCGCTGTCACGGCAACAACGAAAGACAAAAGTGAGACATCGAAATCTATTATTTTTTTACATACACATGAAGTTTCTCCATTCTTTTAAGTGAATTCATGGTGAGGTGCACAAGTCCAATCTCGTTGTCACATGTTGTTCACTCCTTGTGGAGCTCCTCCAACGGAAGCGATAGATGACAGGCATTGCAGACGCCAGCGCACGCAGCCTTCTTCCTGTTGTGTTCCTACGGCTGTACGTACAATAAGATAGTAAAAATAGTTGTTAAACATACGTGACAGAAGATGAAGCCCGGAGACTTCTTGAAGAGTATCTTGACCGTTCGCACCATGTGCTCGACTTCACCATTAGACTGAGGGTACCTGGGACTGGTGTTGACATGGGAGAAACCATAACTTTGGGAGAAGGCGCGGAACTCTGCTGACAAAAATTGTGGTCCATTGTCGCTGACAAGTAACTTAGTAATCCTATGTCTTGCAAAGACACTTTTGATGATGAAGATCACCACAGTACACGTCGTCGAGTGAAGGGTCAGCACTTCAGGGTACATCGAGTAGAAGTCGATGAGGAGAAGGTAATCTGCTCCGTCGTGGTGAAAGATGTCCACCCCGACCCACTCCCAAGAGCGGCGAAGCGTCACTGTAGAAAGCAGTGGCTTCGCTCGCTGGACCTGCGTCATGGCGCAATCGGGACAGTTTTCCACCATGGTCTTGATCTGATTCCCCATGGTTGGCCACCAAACAGCCCCCTTGGCGATGGCGCGGCAGCGAGCCCAAAGCTTGCCCATGTTGAGATGCATATTCTGCTTCCGAGGCCATCATTGCTTGCAGTAAGTCTTTAGCTGAGCGAACTCCCGGTGAGCCTGAAAGTCGTCGAGTAGAACCGCGAAAGTGAGAGGTATAGCAAGGAGTGGGAGGGATAGGTCGGTGAAAATGGCTGCAGGAACGTCTCGAGACGGCGTCTCTGGCCCGGCTGGCGTGACATTGCCGATAAACTTGACGACGCCAAGGGCAACGATGGCGGGATAGCCGAAAAGAGGTTGCTCTATACCTTCGACGACGTATAGCCGTTCGTTAGTTTGCCTGCCCCGCCAAGACAGAGCTGCGCAGAAGGTACCGTGAAGCTTCAGAGCTTGTTTGTCGGGACTAAAACGTTCTTCGCCACGCGGCTTGAGTACGACTGGGTAGCCAGGAAACGTGCGCCGCACCACCGAGACGTCGGCGCCGGAGTCCACTTTGAAGACAAGAGGGTGCCCGTCGACGTGCACTTACATGTAGCGTCCGTTCTGAGCCCCCGCCGCGACGGCGTGTAGCTCCACAAATTCGAGACGCTTTTTCGAGCGACGCACCAACGCGAAGTGTCCTCGCTTCTTGCGGTACTACAAATCGCTTTGGCAGCTGGGCAGTCCGACCGTCGGTGAAACTCGTGACCGCAAAATCGGCACTGCCCGCTGTGGCTGCTTCTCGAAGCTTCCGAGGCCTCGCTGCTGTAGCTCTTCTTGCCAGAGTCCCGTTTGTCATGTCGTCCACTTGGACGCTGCGCTGGTTTACGCGAGGTAGCCGCGTGGACGTGAGACGCCCACGGCGTTTGTTCAGCGGCGGAGGTCAGGCGTTGCTTTTCCCGCTCTGCGTCTTCTTGTTGACGGGCTTGCACCAGTGCATCATTCAAGGAGAGGTTCAGGGTTTGGCTCAGTTTGTCCGAGAGACGACAGTCTAGTGAACCCACGACGAAACGGCCGCAAACAAGACGCTCTTCGACAGCTGGCGACGGATAATTGCACTTGCGTGCCATGTTTCACAGGGCCGTGAAGAAACTTTCAACTGTCTCGCCGGGCGGTTGCGTCCGCTCGTGGAAGCAAGAACTCTCGTACATCTCGTTTACTGGGTGCGCGAAGTAGCTTGTGAACCGCCGGGTGACTTCCGCGTACGACTTGTAAGCGTCTTTGTCGGACATGAGCGAACTGAGGAAGATGCGTGCCCGGGGACCCATGGAGTAGAGGAGCGTCCTAACCCGCGTCTCGTCCGGCGCTGCGTGCATGCCGGTAGCGAAAGCGTGGTCCTCGAACTGTTTTAGCCAGGGAAGCCACTCGCCTGCATCGCCGAAGGAAAACAGAGGTGGGTTCCAAAGGCTGGCTGGGACGAAGGCAGGAAAATGAAGACTGGTGACCGTGGGGGTGAGACCAGGAAAACTGGTGACCATACCGTTGGGAAGGGGAGCGTCGTTGTTAGCCATGACAGAAGGCAGGAACCAGAGATCCCACTTCTGACGCCATGTAACGGGCGCGTTCGAGCAGAGGCGGCGAGGGACGCAGGCCAAATCCCGAAGGCTGCAGTAACTAGACGCACGCTCCACGCCTCAAACACAAGTGACCCCGTTTATTAGTACACCATCCTTTGTGTACCCAAAACCGTAAAGTGCGCCCCAGACCCAACACCACTGGAGTGATTAACATCATGTGCCCTCTACATCTTTGATCCCGGTTTGTTCTCTGATCTACTCTCCTCTCTTCTGTCTCTTAAGGTTACACCTATCATTTTCCTTTCCATCGCTCACTGCGTCGTCCTCAATTTAAGCTGAGCCCTCTTTGTTAGTCTCCAGGTTTCTGCTATAGGTGAGTACCGGCAAGATGCAGCTGTTATTCCTCTTGAAGGATAGTTGCAATCTACCAGTCATGATTTGAGAGTGCTGGCCAAATGTGCTCCACCCCATCCTTATTCTTTTAGTTACTTCAATCTCGTGGTTCGGCTCCGTGGTTATTACCTCTTCTAAGTAGACGTAGTATTTTATAACTTCAAGTGCACTATTACCTATCTCGAAGCGCTGTTCTCATCCGAGGTTGCTATACATTACTTTGTTTTCTGCAGATTAATTTTAAAACCTGCCTTTCTGCTCTCCTTGTCTAATTCTATAATCATGAGTCGCAATTCGTCCCCCGAGTAACAAAATGCAATGTCATCGGCGAAGTGCAGGTTACTATAAGGTACTCTCCATTAGCTATGATCCCTAACCCATCCAATTCTATGCCTCCGAAAACCTCCAATAAGCATGCGGTAAATAGCATTGGGGAGATTGTATCCCCTTGTCTGACACCCTTCTCGATTGGTATTCTGCCGCTTTTATATGGAGCACTATGGTGGCAGTTGATTCTCTGTAGATTTCTTCCATGATGTTTATATATGATTTGTCGACGCCATGATCCGCAGTGTCTGCATGACTGCTAATATTTGAACTGAATCAAATGCCTTCTCGTAATCTATGAAGGCTATCGAGAAAAAAATAGGGATAAAAAGGGAATATACATGAGAGATTAAAAGGCAGACAGAGAGAGAAAGAGATAAAAAGGCAGACAGACAGAGAAAAAGATAAAAACATACACAAAAAGAGATAGAAAAAAACAGGAAGCGAGACAGGGCCAAATAGAAATGAACAGAGAAAAACTAGAGAGAGAGAGAGAGAGAGAGAGAGAGAGAGAGAGAGAGAGAGAGAGAGAGAGAGAGAGAGAGAGAGAGCAAAACTTTATTGTCGTCAGACTCGAGGAGGCAGGTGATCCGCCAGGCTGAACCTGGTGGCCACCTCCTCTGCCCTTTGTACGGCCTTGAGCTGAACGGCCAGGCTGGTGGAGGTCAGAACTACCTCCCACCCCAAGTGAAAGGAATCGATAAATAGTGAGACAGAGAAAAAAATAATGAAAGGAAAAAGAGGTGGAGAAAAAATCGAGAAAGAAACAAAAGGAAATAATTGCAAAAAGTTCAGTAAACAGAGAGAAAGAGAAGACGAATGAGAAACGAGGATGGCCTGCTAGCTACACTTTCTTTAGGCTTGTAATCACTACTATAGGCACTATACTACGCCACTGGCGACGGCCAATTGCACTGACTGTGACGATGGTGGTGATTAGTTGGCTATCGGCTCCATATCTTGAGGAAAGACGCTGCCGAAATCTGTCGTCTATTATATCCTTCTGATAATATTTGAAGCCCTGGAAACGTCTCGAATAGTTTTACCCATACTCATAACCTTCGTAAGTAGATGGTTTGTAAGATCGGACACAGCAGTATCAAAATGAAGGTTGAATAGTTAGGAACCTTTATAGAAAAGAAATAAATCAGTACACCATGCACCGAAAGCATAACATATGGCAAAAGCTTTCCGATTTTGGCCACTATTGGCGAGAGCGAGTGCGTGCGTAGCGTCTTACCGCTGCAGCGTATTGCAACTTGGTTAAGGCCTAATTCTCTAACCAGGCTTGTACTTAACGATAGGCTCATAAAAAAAAACGGCAGGCAATCTTGCCCAAGCGTTGGAAATGCTTCATGTTTAACGACTGCATATCAGAAACAGCGTGCCCCCCACGTTCTTCTAGCCCTCCGTGTTCACTCCTGTAAATAAGACAAAGTTATCAGGTGTGACAAGTCGCTACTGGCATGGCAAATATTTCTAACGCAAACTTAACAAAATAAATGCACACAAAAGCAACCGATGCTATTACACGCGAGTCACGCGTTGCACGTGCCACGATGTAGCCGGTTTCGTCGCCTTTCAAATGGCTTTTCAGAAGGAATCCCGCTCCTCGAAAGCCCAACCTATCGCTGTTGGATCGTGGGGGAAGGATCAACTACAGGGGTTGCGACAAAAGGAGGCTTGGGAACGAGGGGGAACGCCTTCCCCACTCTGTCCTCACCCCCTCAAGAGCATACACAACGCAAAAGCTCCCCGCCTCCTTGAGAAACTCACTTGTCGTGGGTGCTCCCCTAGAGTAAAGAAAACCTGGCGCCGCACCTAATCAGGACAAAGCGTAGGCTTGGGCGTGTTGGTAATCCATTTGACTACTAAAGCGCGCAGTTAAACTTGAAAGAGGACCGAGTCTGCGTAGTTTTTTTGTCCTGTATCTTATTTAACACTGCACTAATGTAGTGAACTGAACCTAATTAACTTGCGTCGTACTCTTCTGGACGCGCAATCAAAATATAAGCATGAATGGTGTAGCCAGCCCGCGTGTACCAACCATAGAGACGAAGTTATAATCCTTAATATATAGGCCATGTGACTATCGACCAAACTTTTAAGGCGTATGTAATAAAGACCAATTGCAACAACGTGCTTATGGTAGTTACAGGAAAATAAATTCTCTTCATAAAAATAATTATAGTTAACCCAATGTCCAACACCAGAATGACCACTTAATTATCAAAATTTGTCTGTTTGTCTGTCTGTCTGTCTGTTTGTCTGTGATTGATTGATTTGTGGGGTATAACGTCCCAAAACCACCATAAGATTATGAGAGACGCCGTAGTGAAGGGCTCCGGAAATTTCGACCACCTGGGGTTCTTTAACGTGCACCCAAATCTCAGCACACGGGCCTACAACATTTCCGCCTCCATCGGAAATGCAGCCGCTGCAGCCGGGATTCGATCCCGCGACCTGCGGGTCAGCAGCCCAGTACCTTAGCCACTAGACCACCACGGTGGGTCTGTCTGTCTGTCTGTCTATCTATCTATCTATCTATCTATCTATCTATCTATCTATCTATCTATCTATCTATCTATCTATCTATCTATCTATCTATCTATCTATCTATCTATCTATCTATCTATCTATCTATCTATCTATCTATCTATCTATCTAGCTAGCTAGCTAGCTAGCTAGCTATCTTTTTGTTCGCCTACGTCTGGGTGCTCTTGTGATCACACCCTTAACTTGGGGTAGACAAAAATTTGTAGGGGAAGGTAAAATGGTTTGACAAATATGACTCGCTGGTCATGACGTGACAGCGATGAGTGTTGACCAGCACGCGAGTTATTTATTAGAAGAATAGCTAGACCAAGGTTCCTCATGATGTGATGCAGTTTCGCTCGTGATCACGTGTTCTTTCTAGATCCCCACGTAATTGTTTAACTAAACTTCGGCACCGATTGCATGCAGACGCAGCTGTGAGCTTCGCGTGCTGGTCCTAGGCAATTGTTACGCTTTCCAAACAAAAGTTCTTGCATTATTTATACAAATGTTATAGCACTGATCAGTTCGTACCTGGACCCACCCGGAGCGGCAGCCTTCAGATATGAGACTGCAGGGTAAATGCTAGGTGTTGCTGCCGTGGCAATTTGCTGATTATCGATGCGAGCATATGCAGAGACACATCGAGGGGAAACATATAGCACGCCAAGCAACGCAGACGTCTCGCCTACACCCGGTTACCCATGCTCATCTGACGACGGCACCCCTCCGGAAACAGCAGCCGCCTTTTTTGTAGCCATGATGGCTGAATCCAAAGGCATGCACAAAGTTCCCTATCAGCCGAGGGGGCGAAGGTTATTACAGTGAACCCAACCCCCTCTTATATGTCAAAATATGGGGCATATTTTGCGCCCCTTTTGTTCTTAGGTCACTAAAAAGCAGAACCCCCCCCCCCCTCCATCAAGCTCCCGAGCGCTATGGACGAATCCACTAGGTCCATTTGTCATAGCGTATATTGGGGAATCTATAACGACTAGAACACTTATAACGCTTATAGTGTCACCTTCTACCTTCTAGCTACGCGACACCATGTCACGACAACTGCGGGCACTATGTGGCGCTTTCCCACAGCGCAATGCGCCGTATATAGTTTCATAACAAGTAGAAAAGATAAGAAACCCTGCCATTATGGAGCCGACCCTCTTTGACAGCTGATACAACATGACGTCAGATCGTAAAAACATAATTTCTGGCTCTACTGCGTGTGAGCAAGTTACAGGAAGGCTCCACCTTTGTCTTAATTAACGGAGCGACAATAAATAAATACTGCTTCGATGGTTGATTTTAACAGCCGAGCTGTTCAAGCTTTTCGTGGCGCCGGGTACACGAAACGCGTTCGCTTCGTCCCCTTCTTCAGTTTCTTCTTCGCCCCGCAACACATGGGCGGATTTGCCTTGCGTGTAATTGAATAAATCGGATGAACGAATCTGTTACGTGGCAACTAGTCGCATGACTAAAAATGACGTAACATCTAGTCACGTGGCTAAATGTCACGTGACATCACAGTACATCTAACCACGTGACTAAAATCGCATGACCTCATGTAACGACTGGTCACGGTGCTGAAAATCTCTTAAAAGCCCATAACTAGCCACGTTACTAAAGGTTACGTAACATCATGCAATATTTAGTCACGTGACAAAAATCGCAAATCACGTTAAAAATAAACACAGGACAACTTCACGTTACACTACGTAACAACTACTCACACGCCTAAAAAACACCTGAAATAACGGCGCATCACATAACTCACGTGACTAGACGTCGCGTAACATGTTGTCACGTAACTAAAATTCTTCATTCTATCACCACGTAACTATATAAGTCATAGGATTAAAATCAATGCAACATCACGTAACAGCTGGAAACGTGACTAAACTCCCCTAAAAGGACGTAACATCGTTAGAGTGACGTACAGGTCCAAAAGTCACGTACGAACTATATAGCCGCGTGACTAAAATGAATTGATATCACGTGATGGCTGGTCCCGTGACCTGTTCCCTCCAAAAACTACGTAACAGCTATAGTTACGGGACAAATAACAAAACGTAAAGGCTAGTCGCACGGCATGTTCAAACCACGCAACATGTACACAATGCGGGGAACTGACCGAAACTGGGGAATAGCCAAGCCTAAGCCATACCAGAGTCCTTCAATGGACTGTGGCCATACTTAGTACTATACTAACAAAAATTTAGCTCCTCTCGCAAAAGCTTGGAGTTACTAAAACTAAGAAGCTAGGTCGAAAACTTGCTCAACCGTTGGTTCTGCGGCATTGCACCAGTCGTACAAGCTCGCACATTTCTTTTGTTCAGCGCATGTGAAAAACGGCAACAAAGGCTGTCATGGAAGACGTCATTCACGCATAGTGGTGGAACAACGACCATGAAGTCTTCAAGCTCTGAAATTTATATCTAGAAATACGTACGCCAGCAAATGGCCAAGTTAGCGTGAAAAAAAGCGGCTATAATGGCAGATGATGCATATATATATATATATATATATATATATATATATATATATATATATATATATATATATATATATATATATATATATATATATATATATATATATATATATATATATATATATACATATATATATATATATACATATATATATATATATAGTTTAAAAGTTTAGAATAGCTGACACCTGTTGCCTTTTTGCCATCGTATAATATACGGGTTTACTTTCTGGCCTGTGAAACCAGTTATCAAGGACGACGTCTTTCATAACTATACAGAATCGTCTTCAATATATACAAAACATGACGCGCACCTATGGCTTCTACGCAAGCCTCATAATTAAGCGGACATTAGACGCACTCTTGAACGTCTGCTTGACGCTTTACGTCTTGAGGAATATAATGTATAGGGTGTTTCAAGAAATGTGTCCAATATTCTTTAAAAATTACAGAAAGTATGTATCTGAGTGCAACTTGCGGCGTTGCCTTCCTGTGGCAGACGGCAACTTCAGATGGGTACAAAGATTATTTACGGCAGTAATTTTTTAATTTTTTATTTTTTCATTTGTGCAACAATCATCAAGATTGTCATACATGGTGCTGGTGGCAAAAGGTGACGTTGAAAGAAACGTCACCTCACTAGGCCTCTAGCACCATACACGCACTCACAGCACAGTATAATCAGGTGCGTGTGGTAAATAATTAAGAAAAATACTAGCACGCATAAATTAACAGTGTAAATGACATATGTAGACAGTGGTCGAAGTGAATAAAACAGAAATGCGGCTGTAACGTAGTACAATATACATCATATACACAAAAAATATAGAACGAATGGTAGGAAAACACTTACACCCGCTGTGGTGTTCTAGTGGCTAAAGTACTATAGGCTGCTGACCCGCATGTCATGGGATCGAATCACGGCTGTGGCGGCTGCATTTCCCATGGAGCCGAAAATGCTGCAGGCCCGAGTGCTCAGATTTGAGTGCACGTTAAAGAACCCCAGGTGTTCAAATTTTCCGGAGTTCTCCACTTCGGCGTCCCTCATAATTATATGGTGGTTTTTGGACGTTAAACTCCACATATCGAAAACAGGCTTACAGGCATATCAACTATATTAGCATTGTAATGCATAAATTACAAAGAATGAATGAAAAATGCATAATAGTTGAATAAATGAAGCTCTAGATGAGCAAACTTTCATAAAATGTATTTATAAAAGCTCACGAGCATCAGTCAAGGAAATACTTTTTCGGGTTGCTTGCGGAATGCTGCCAACGTGTGATGTGTAGTGATACAAGAATTTAACCTTTGTAGGTATTTAAGAGGTTTGAAATTTGCCAGTTCAATAATTGTTGTCAATAATTTGTTCTGGGCTTCGGCGTCATGTATGTGAAGTGGTACTTAGGGCAATTGTTTGTATAAGTGGATAGAAACGTTGGAGAGTCGGCTGCATATTGAGAATAAATGAGCTTGGAGAGTCGATGAGCATTCATTGCGTACACGAATGCTGAGTATTTCACTCACTATGAACTATGAAGTGACATATTTATGATATGATAAATTATGAACGAATTGGAGAGCTTTCTTTTGCATATAGAGTAAGTTGTTATATCTGCTATAACACCCTCAATGACGAACGACACTATTTCCCTTGCACTGCGGGAGAAGAATAAGCGAGCGTCGATAGGCGGCCTCAACACCTGAGGAGGCGCTGGCGTCCTTTCAGCGAAGTGTCAAAATTGACGGTTGATAAGGACGAGGGAAACGGTGTCGTCACTGAGGGCGTTGTAGAAGTGAATAATAGATGCGTTGTTTGGTGCGTCGGTTTGGGTTTTCTTTTCTAGCTAAATTAGGCTCATTACATCGCTCCGCGGTGATTACCCGTTTTTCCAGAAGTGCAAAGTGGCTATGGACTATTCGTAGGAAGGACTTGAATTCGCCCATTCGACTCGACCGGCTATCACCACTAATAAAAAGTTAATTGTGTTACACCCGTGACACACGGGCAAAAGTAAAGTAGTTTGAAGTAAACCCCTTTTGTCGCCTAAGAGGACCTTTTGCAGAAAGGAGTGGCGCTGATGACACACGGCACCGGACTACTGCTTTAAGCGGTGCCTCAGAAGAACGCTGTAGAAAAAAATGGCGCTGTTTGTGGAAGCAGCAAGATTGGAAATATTAAAAGGAATCTGCGCATGTACATCACATTCAGCGACGCCGGAGCATAAAACCGTTTTTTTTTTATTGTCTGGTGGCCTATATTGCGCATACCTGTATTTTCTTTCGCTTTTTTTGCGTTTTTAGCAGCAACTTAAGTTCGTCTGGCAACTATGAACAGTCGGTGTTTTGCTGTTTTTGTTTTTTGTCGTGCTTTTTACATGGCTGCGTCCAGCTGGATTAGTGACGGCGTGCCGCGTTTCATTATGGGGAATACCGGCGTCGGTGAGGCTCTCGGCAATCGCCTGGTACACTCCACCGTTGTGCTTTTGCCGTCGCAAGGCGTCCAAATGGTCCTTCCATAGCTTTATCAGCGCCCAGGTCTCCTTTTCAGTCCACTGGACTCGCGAATTTTTCTTCACCGACTGAGCCGACTCCATTGTTACAAGATGCTACGTCGCCGACACAGCAACTGCCGCTGCCAACTCTAACATGATCGCGCAAGTGACGTAATGCAGGCGTTTACGGACAGAGTACGGACAGACTATAGGCCTTCACTTTTCAACAAATCGCACTGCTGCAGAAAATGAAAACATTTTTTAAGCGCAAAAAAATACTGACAGGGCACCGCAGTGTTGCGACACGTTTTCTTCTATTGATAAACTATGCACACTGTATGCGAGAGTACTCCCTTCCTGCCAGAAAAGTAGATGTGGGATCTGCTTTTGCGAAAAGGATCTTTGCCGGAAAGGAGTTACTCCTTTGTCGTGTGTCACTGTGCCCGAACGCCTTCCCGAAAGATGTCCCCTTGTCTAAAGGACTTCAGGGTGCCCGTGTGTCAGGGGCATTAATTTGTATAATTACTGCCGTAAGTAATGTTTGTACGGATCTGAAGATGCCTTCTGCCACAGGAAAGGCAACGCCGCTAGTATAGCTCGCTGATACCTCTTTTCTGCGATTTTTAAAGAATATTCGCCACATATCTTGCCAGACCTTGTCAACGCCTCCTCGATTCTAAATAGAGGAGGCGCTGAGCCTGTATATGCCCTTTACTTGTACCGCATAAAGGAAACCATGCTATCGGAGTGTCCGCAGTGCGGAACAGTGGGTGCTTCTGTCGAATACAGTCTTACAACATGCAAGCAAAGAGAGGCTCTTCGCGGTCGTCGGAGCTGTTTAGATAAGCGTCCCTTCTTTCTTTCTCTATCTTTTTTTTTTTCAGAAAGTTCTTGAACCTCGGTCGTGGTCGTACAAACAAATTTAATCTGAAGGACGATATTTTGCCTTAGACAAGGAACTGATAAACTCTTTGTAAACAGTAGTTAATGTTCTTCTGTAAATTTGTCCGTGTTCTTATTCTCAGTATCCAGAGATGCACTCTAATTACCAGCGGGCGCGGACGCGCGCACGTTTGTATGATAATATTTTTAATTTTGGATGTTTAAATACATGATATTCAGGGACAGTGGGAGCATAATTGTTTATGGGTCAAGTTTTTTTTTTCTACGCGTTTAAAAAGAAGAGTAAATGATATGACTTAGGGCATATATTATTGCGAGTCAGTGGCACTACATTGAGTCTAACTAAAGTGAATGCCTGTGCCTCACTTTAAGAGCTAGAGAGACTCGAACTAGTCACTGAGCAAAAATGCAGAACATAAATTAAATTAAAGATAGCTAGGCTTCTTTTTTACAATTTTAGACCTATTCTTGCTTTGTAGAAGTCCAGTGCGTAGTGTTTATTTCAAAGCAGTATATTAAACTCGGCTGCGTTATTTATTTGTGTTGATGTAATGACCGAACCACTACTCTTTTTTCTATATGAGTGAGTTTTGAAATACAAAAAAGGACAGAACAACAACAAAATGTGAGGGCGCCACACTGAGTGAACCCCCACGTGCTGATCGTGACGTCATACGTGCATTTTGACAGCATCAGCTGCGCTCTTGTTAATCGTTTATCAGCAGTGGAGGATTATACGCAATCGTACGAGAAAACCTTTTAGTTCAGTTGTCGGCTGAGCTATAGTTGGCTATACGATGTACTGGAGAAGGAGAAGAGAGGACTGAAGGATGAAGAGGGAAAGAGGAGTTTATACTTTACACAGATCCACAATCCGTTCATTCAGTCCGGCGGTATCTGAACAAGCGCTTCAACGCTTTTTTTATACACATGCACCACACACGTGAGAGACCTCGGAGCTGCAGGATCATATCCTGCAAAAGGCCCGTCATCTAAGCACCCTATAACGCTTTCCTAGGGACAATCTTTGTGCATTAAAAAGTTACGGAGGAGGTATTTCATTATTTATTTTGGCACACATGTGTTTCAACATGCACTGTCTGTAGAGAAATGTATCACTGTGCGCATGCTCTCTCTTTTTTTTTTGGTTTTATGTTAGACGATATAATAGAAATATTTACGAGTTCGTTTCGCTTCAGGAGAAAAGGGTGGCAACGGGGCAGCGCGGACAAGGAGGTCAAACTCACTTTCGCATGTTTGATAGAGCAGGAGCGATGTGATGCAAGAAAGCCGCGAATAGGTTTCTGTTTACTTGAAGTCCGTAATGCGTCGACAAATGCTGTTTTTGTGCCCACACGACCTTGAAAATACTTGTGATTGATCGAGTTGAGGGAACGCCCTGGTGGTCCACAATGATCACTAAAAATTGCTGGATTCTTGTACACAAATTCTGGCAATCAGTGAACATTGGTTATACGATCATTGATTTCCCTATGAAAGTGAAAGTGCGTTTTTCAGATAGGACACTGAGTTTTGGAAGATATGCAGACGTCAGCAGCCTTTTGTAAATGTGCGTGGTATACCGCGAGTGAATTCTTCCTGAACCACACATGCAAATATAAACTGCGTAAACTGGTAGGATAACGACCTTTTTCCTATAGGATTCTGCTTGCAAGTAGAGTTATATGTCAACCAACGCCTCCTTGATTTCTTTCAATGCCAGTGCAAACGCGCGTTTCTCAACGGGAGCCGTCGGTACACCTCAGTTCAGGGAGTTATTGTGATGCGATGCTACATTATAGCGCTAGAGTCACTGGAAATTTCTTTCACTGAAAGTCTGTCCGTCTGTCCGTCTGTCTGTCCGTCTGTCTGTCCGTCCGTCTGTCTGTCCGTCTGTCTGTCCGCCTGTCTGTCTGTCCGTCCGTCCGTTCGTCTGTACGTCCGTCCGTCCGTCCGTCTGCCTTGGAACCGAGTGCATGCAGACGCAGCTGTGAGCTTCGCGTGCTGGTCCTAGGCAATCGTTACGCTTTCCTAACGAAAGTTCTTGCATTTAATGCCTGCCTGCCTGCCTGCCCGTCCGTCCGTCCATTTTGCTGTTTGTCCTCCCTTAACGATACCCCAAACGGCCACCCCCTCCGCAGTGCCCACCAATATTGCTCAAGGTTTACCGTTCATACTTGTGCAAATGTCAATTAAAAAGCGTATATTGCGCATATCTGAGGCACCATAACAGCACGTCAAAATTCTGTATGTGTGCCTTTTTACAAGAAAACGCATACATAAGTAATTCCAAGGACCGTAGAGCTTATCACGCTGCGCTGACGATACAACGCTTGCACGAAAAGGCAAGTGTTTCCAACGCTTTGTGAAGATGACACGGTGGTGGCAGCTACCCATCGCCTTGCGTTCTACACCTTATCGCCTCCGAGACAGGGGCTCGCACCGCGCGCTTCGTTTTCGAAGATAATTGCCAGATAGCGCTCATGTCTCCCGTGTGACGTGACTTGAAGCGCTTTTCGCCTCCGCTGCACGCTCGAGGCACTCTGACGCAGCGCCTCCAGAATACCATTCACCAATTTTCTTGCCTAGAACATCAAATAAACGTTTTGTTCACTCTCTCCAGACGCAAGACTATCGTCTTGCGGTGGCATTTGCAGTGTAACATGCAGATACGGGGCCATGGCAATTTCTTTTTGGAAATAATAACTGTTTAGGCATAGAGCTTGACGGCGATCATGGCATGATCATTCGCCGCGTCGCAAAGCAAAAGCATGACTGATGGATTGCACTCGAATTTTGGTGACAAAACGATACCAGGATATGTTATCACGCGTATATATTAATTTCAGAAGATATTATGCTAACATGTTGTATTCCACCGAGCATACACTTACAATGCAGTTCAGTCGGTGAAAATGGCAACAATAAAAATGAGTTTGATTTTTTGCAGTGAATTGCACTTGTTCTTGGTCCAGTTGGGAAAGCTGAATGCGTGGCATAAAAACACAACGTAAATTTTGCGGTCCGAGCTTTTTTTTTTCTTACCGTCCTCATATTCTAAAGGCTTCTCACGCACTCCAGCTGTTCAGATAAACGTGAAACGCTGTTTTTTATGGAAATTTATTGCTGGATTTTCGGTTCGTGGCACTTTCCGTAGATAACACACGTTTTCGACTGAGATACTGCGTTCCTTTAGCATACGCTTTGAAAATTTTCTAGCTATGCTATTTTAGACCAGAAATCTAAGAAGTACTCTGCCGAAAAAAGCTGTTATAAGCGCACATAAAAAAAAGTTGAAATTGAACCGAACCCAGCTGCTTACGCGCGGCTGACATAACAAAAAAACTTCTACGCCGGATAACAGCGAATTCTGAAAAACACGCCTAATCTCGTGTCAAGTAAGTGCTGCTGGTCAGTTTTTAATCTACTTTTCTACGAATCAGTTAGGAAATGACAACGCATTCACAAGCAAGATGCGGTACGTACGTTGGGCTGTTGATATTCCAAACCAAGACGTAAATACGTCGCGCACAACTTCCAATTACCGTACACACAGCACTCCTATTAAACATACCAATAAGCTCAACAGCAAGTAAACGGTTCATGAGTAAGAATCTTGAATCGTCTTGAATCAGTCTTGAATCGAGGGACGCAATCGAGTAGCATGCAGTAAACCTGAACACCGGCGGTCCATTTATCATATAGCAAAAGTCAGTATACAAATACGCAAGTTCGAGTCACGTATAGAAGAAGTAAATAGCATCTTGCATGAAGCCATTAAACACATACACCTCCGTACATAGCGAACATGATCATGACACGAAACCATCGAGACTGATAAAGCCATGAAGAGAGTTAGCGAGGACATGGCGACACTCGCCGAACATTACATTAACAACCACACCGTTTACCATGCCGTCCATTCAAAAACACGTATACACTACTAGTATCGCCTTGAAGAAACGCACTCACGTATTCCAGTTCCGCCGAGAGCAACATGGTATGCTTGTGACGTGAACATGAACAGCGACAGCATGTATATTCTACAGACTTCAATGTTTACGCACCCAATATTCACCTAGTATAAAAGTGTATGGCGTCTTGCGTGAAGTCGCTGAACACATACACCTCCGTACCGAGCGATTACACCCGTGTCAAAACGAGACTGATGAAGCTATGATGGCCGTGAAGAGAGTTTGCAAGCAAATGACGACACTAACAGAAAATTATATTAAAGGCCAACTCCGGCGATTTTATGACCATGTCAAGGTAATATTGTTTTCATGTTCATGGGACACTCTTGTCATGAGCTCAATAACTGAAGTGCTTAGGAAATATGAAAATAATTTTCAATAAGCAAAAATGTGCAAAACCGAAACCGAAACCTGACCGGGCGCCCTGTCTGCGTATGACGTACTATTTGGTAAGAACCGGAGGTGGTATGCTGGTCCCGAGGGCCCTTAGTATAAAAACTGAGAAAGCCAGACGAGCGAAGCGCCGGCCCAACACCACTGCGGAAGGAAGAAAGCTTTTCCGTACTTTACCCGTGCCTAAGACCAACGCCGTCACTTTATGGACATCACAAGAAACGCTGTAGTGGCCGAAGTAGCGATGCCATCAGCTGCGTCACTTCGGTTGACATGCCAAACATGACGTCACACAAACAGGGTTGCCAACAATTCTGGCAAGCAAGGTGAGCTTTTCGAGGCAATCTTTGAAATTCATTTGCTAACAATCAACGCATCCTTCAAGCCTGTAATGTGGCATAAATAGCGGAAATGTGCAAAGGAAGGTACCCAGCGAATTTCATTGAGATCAATTGACCTCGAAAAATCGCCGGAGTTGGCCTTAACAAGCGCACCGCTTACTGCGCAGTTCATTCATAACCATCGATGACTCGAAATCATTTCTAGTATCTTCTTGAACACACACACACACACACACACACACACGCACGCACGCGCGCACACACACATCCATGCACGCACACACACACACGCACGCACGACCGCACACACACACACACACACACACGCACGCACACACGCACACACGCACGGACACACGCACACACACACGCACTCAGACACACACACACACACACACACACACACACACACACACAATTCAGTTCAGGTGAACATAACACGGCATCGAGGCGGAATCGGTCTAGTCTACACGCACGCTATAGCAACGCTCCGGACAGTCTGGAAAGAATATGGCCACCACCGCTCAATGGTACCCGCGTAAAGACATTGCGGTACTCTGGAAATTTTCCAGTGACCCTAGGTATAACGCTAGAGTTACTCTATCTGCTACCTTGAAGTAGCAGAGTTGAGCATAACACAGCACCCATGACAACTATATTTCAGCGCCCCTTAGGATGGTAATGACACTGATTCTTGTTCTTTTTTATTAATATTTTGGCTTTCTGTGCGTTAAAAGCCATTTCATTTCATTCCATTTATTTTATTTACCTTAAAGACCCCAGAGGGGTATTACATAAGGGGTAGTTATATAAACAAAAGTTACAAGGTTTGCCCACGAATAAATCTTGTCGTTTCTTCAATGAAGGCAGGCGAGGTGGTGATGAAAGCGATGTAGTGGGGAAGGTCATTCCAGTCTTTGGATATGAATGAAAGCCACTTTCGGCAAGCGGATGAGTCATCTCTTGATTGGTTGATTGATTGACTGATTGATTGATTGATTGATCGACCGATTGATCACCACAGTAGAATAAAGCCGTCTGGCACGTCGACGCATCGTACAGCACACTGGAAGTTCATAAGGTTCGAAAAAATGTAACAGAAGAAATGTACATTGTAGGCCACTTGTTTTCGTCCCAGTTTAAACGAAATATGCCAAGTTCGTAAATTGCATACACCCACACTAAATATAACGACAAAGTAGGCATGTAAACGGGTCTTATCGCTTTTGACTACATCACCATAAAAGTTATTATTCCGAATTATTTATTACGTACATTAAATCTGCGTACTGTGTCTACTGTTTCTTTACCAATGCTATTGATTCGTTCAAAAATTCGTTCTGGCTAATCCTTTTGTCGCATATATTGTAATGCCTTTTGCGACGCCTGTACTAATTTTGATGACGAACAATGGTTGTAAAAAAACAAGTTATTTATATATGACATATACCACGGGGCATGCGCATTGCAAAAGAAGTGCCACATCTCCTGTCACATTGGGGAGACGACGACGAAGTGTCTCTTCATAGAACGCTTCTGCTTTCGGCTCCAAGCATTGTTATCAAGTTTTTCGCTTTCTACGGGAGACGCTGCTCCCTGCCCCAAGGCGACGGACGCGGAGTCATCCACTGGTCCGCCCAGCCAGAGGTCTGCTATGGCGAGCTCCTCGGTAAATCAGCGCGCCTGGCCCAGAACCAGTGAGGCCAACGGTGATAGTCACTGCATCATGGCTGTGGACGTGGAGCCTTCTGCGGCTATGTCCGACCATAGACCACTTTTGGCAAGCTCGTCGCGGAAACGAAGCACCTGTTCGAGCACCAGCGAGGACACGGAACTGTACTCGGCCACTGGCGACGACTCGTCGGATGACGACTTCGAGACCGTGAGAAGCAGGAAGGCCAAAAGAAGAAGTATCAAGTCGTCTTCACCAGCAGGGACATTAACGTCTCAGTCAAAAGGAGAATGCTGGCCGCACACCATCCTCTTCATGCCCGAGGACTCCACCATCAGCCTTCGAGCAGTAAACAGGCAAGCTCTCTCTATGTACTTTGAGGGGGTAGCACCAAACGACATTAAGGATATCCGGGTGAACACGCGGAAGAATATTCTAGCTGTGGACACAATGACTGCCAGCGCCATAGACAAGCTTCGCAGAGTATCAGATTTGGGAGGCATCAAAGTACGACCGGTTATTCCAATGGACGGTGCCTGCACGGCGGGAGTAATCTACGACATTGATTTGGCCATAGCAAACTCGGACCTCCCAACTCTCATAAAACCAGCGAACGAAGGAGTTCTCATCGCGAATGTACTTCGCCTCGGAAACACCCGATGTGTAAAGATAATGTTCAAAGGAGATTCCATTCCGTCGCATGTCAAAGTGGGACACTTCCGACATCCTGTTCGACCATTTGTCCCTAAACCACTCCAGTGCCATAACTGCATGAAAATTGGTCACATCAAGAGTGTATGTACAAACACCACAGTATGCCCCCGATGCGCTGAGCCGCACACTGCAGACGCATGTCGGGCAACAAGTCTGAAGTGCAGAAACTGTGATGGTCCGCATGATGCTGCATCCAAGGAATGCCCTCGGATTAAGAAGGAAATCGCCATTATCAAACAAATGGTTAGGGACAATTCAACCCACAGAGAGGCTGCTGAAAGGGTACGGCGGCGACGTAGTCGCCGACGGAGGCGTGGAGGACAGAGTGTTGCGCATAACCCATTTCCTCCGAGCACGAGTGAAGTAGTAAGCACGAAGCGAAAAGAAGTGGAGAAGCTCACAGCTGCGGATGAGTGGCCTACGCTTCCGCGTACACAGCCTGCAAAGGAGCCTCCTGCGAGGCCTCGCCGCCCTACACCTTCCACCGAGTCTACTTCCGTTGAGGATGTGTCAAGGGTCGATCGACAGATCATCCCGATGTTACGATCCCTCGTCGCTGTCATGGCAGACATACTAAGAAGCCTGGGAACTCCAACCGCTCGAAGCGGGTTACAGGTGTTGGACGCGCTGAGCCCAGTCCTCGCCTCCCTCGCGTAGAGTCATGGCAGGAGATCAACAATCGTTCCGCAAAGACGTCAGAGAAGCATCAGTCATCCAGTGGAACGCAAGAGGACTTAGATCACGGATTTCCGATTTTCGTCAGTACGTGTTTTCTAACCTTTTCCCAATCATCGTAATATGTGAACCGAAATTATCAAACCCGATCAGGCTATCTGGCTACGAATCAATCCCGTCCAAAACCCGAAACGAAAGCAGCAAGGTCATTGTGTATATTCGTCGGGAGCTTACCTACATCATTCAACCTGTGTCGCCTCATGATGAGAACCAATATGTTTGCCTGACTGTGAAGCAGAAAACCCTCACCTTCACATTAATAGGTGTCTACTTATCTCCCTCAGCCCGTTTTGATTGCCAAAGACTGGATGACATTCTTTCGAGCGTCCCGGATCCGTGGATAATTATAGGAGACTTCAACGCCCACCACCCAATCTGGGGAAGTTCAAAAGTCAATACCACGGGCCGGAGGCTGGCTTCATTTGTATCGACTCATGAACTGTCTCTACTTAATGATGGGAGCCCTACATTTCTGCGAGGATCAACGTACAGCAGCTGTTTGGACTTGACGTTCGTGTAACGTCGCTTCGCCACAAGCGTTAAGTGGTTTTTAGACATCGAGACACATGGTAGCGATCACATCCCCAGTTATCTCACCATCGAAGGCTTTGCTAGCGACCACCCGCCGAAAACCGTACGGAAGATCGATCTTTCAGCATTCAAAACCAACATTGAACACGCTTGTGAAAAAGGCTTAACCTCTGACATTGAGCAAGCGATCAAACAAGCAACGCAGAGTGCGATGCGCACGCTGGCATATTCTTCAAGGCCCTCAGAAACGGACATGGAGTTAGAGCGACTCCGTGCGACTCGTCGGCGTGCGGAGCGTAGATATCGACGCACAAAATCCATTCAAGATCTACGGATGGCCAGGCGCATGCAAAAGAAGATCCAGCGTCGTATAGACAAACTGGAGTTTCAACGGTGGGCGAAATTTTGCGCGAGTCTAGACCCTCGCAAACCGCTTTCTCAAATATGGCGAACCGTGCGAGGCCTACGCACATTTCCCCAACAACGTTTTCCGTTTAAAGCCTTGGCCCTTTTCCAAAATAGAAGGGATATCGAGGTAGCGGAAGATTTTTGTAGGAAGATTGCGGGCCCACCAAATTGCACAGAAGCCCTTACTGCTCATTACACGCCACATTCACTTGACCCGCACCTGGACCTGCCTTTTTCAATGGAAGAACTGAATGTGGCTCTTGCTTCATGCAATCGATTGTCATCGCCTGGGCCGGATGGCATATCATACCGCCTATTATGCAATCTCGGTGATCGAGCACGAAGTGCTTTGCTGGAAGTATTCAATGAGTCTTGGAGAGATGGAACGGTCCCCAGAGAGTGGAAAACAAGCCGGTTGGTTGCACTTCTCAAACCTGGAAAATCGCCTCTAGAGCTGACATCATACCGCCCAATAGCGCTGGCTAGTTGCGTAGGGAAGCTGATGGAGCGAATGATCCTTGCCAGACTCGAGTGGTTCCTAGAACGCCATAGAATATATCCAGACGCCATGGCCGGTTTTCGTCGTCTTCGGAGCTCCATTGACAATGTCATTGACCTGGTGACCTACGTACAACACCAGAAAATGAGCAGACGGTTATCTGTCGCACTATTTTTAGATGTCAAAGGAGCATATGACAATGTTTCTCACGAAGCCATACTTGACGCCCTCGAGTCAGTTGGTTTGGGTGGGCGAGTGTACCGCTGGATCCAATGCTACCTACATATGAGATCATTGTTTATGCAAACTGATGATGGGCCGACTTCTGAACATTATACACACCGTGGTGTTCCTCAAGGTGGTGTATTGAGCCCCACACTGTTCAACCTGGTTCTGATCGGTCTCGTTGAACGCATACCAGATTCCGTGCAGATATCTCTCTATGCAGATGATATTTGTGCCTGGACATCAGGTGTAACACGTCCTCAGGTACGTGCGAGACTCCAGAAAGCAGCGAATTCAATATCGGCGTACCTTAGAGAACAAGGCCTCGAGATTTCTCCTGAGAAATCGGCGCTGGTCGCGTTCACGCGGAAGGCAATGACGTCATATCCCATCGCCATCAATGGACACAGTGTCTGCTACGCCAGGACCCACAGGTTTTTGGGGGTCACGATCGATCGAAATCTCTGCTGGAGTCCCCATGTGGCCACTCTAAAGAAGCGCCTAACGGCCATCGCACAACTTTTCAAGTTCCTCGGAGGCAAAACGTGGGGCACATCAGTGCACGCGATGTTGCATTTGTACAAAACGCTGTTTCTGGGGTACCTGCGGTATAGCTTGCCGGTTCTGACGAACGCTTGCAAAAGCAGTATACGCACAATAGAAAACGCCCAGGGCCAGGCACTCAGAGTTTGTCTTGGATTACCACGCTGTACATCAACAGCGGAAACCATCGCAATCGCCAAAGATCATCCGGCCACAGTGCACATTACTTTGGAGGTGCTTAGAGCTCATATTAGACACCTTGCTCGCGCCCCTGCCCACCACCTAGCTTCGCTTCCAGAAGATCGACCGAGTGCCTCCTTCTGTAAGAGAGTATTGACTTTCCGTGAGTGCCTTCCAACAGTCTACACACCTCCGGAACGGATACTAACACCTCCTTGGTGCTTGGACCGACCAAAACTGCGCTTGACAGTGCCGGGGATTCGCAAGAAGGCGGAGCTCTCGGCGCCAGCTTTAAAGCAGATGATTCTACTCATGCTACACGAAGAATACAAAGATCATGTCAAACTTTACACGGATGGCTCGACAACTGTTGGAGGATCTGCAGGAGCTGTGATCTTCCCAGCAAGAGCCGAAACCATCCAGTTCAGAACGTCACACAAGACGACATCGACAGCCGTGGAGCTCGCGGCACTCCGCAGCGCACTCCGCAGGATTGACCAAGAGACACCACAAAAATGGAGCATTTTTACTGATTCGAAACCAGCTCTCCAATGTCTACACAATACTCTACGTCGTGGACCTCAAGATCAATTGGCGCTCGAAATACGACAACTGTACCATCACCTAATAGACGAAGGACATGACATATCTTTTCAGTGGTTACCAGGCCATTGCGGCATCATCGGTAACGAGCATGCCGACAATGCAGCTAAGAATGCTCACGAAAATGGAGTTATGGAACCCATTCCACTATCAAGAAGCGACGCAGCAGCAAAGATTAATACGCTTGCGCAGGATGTCGCAAGGTCTATGCGGAATACGCCCGGTTTTCTCTACACCCGTCTTCACCGCCTGGACCCATGCCTACGACTTACTATTCCATCTGGCCTACCCCGATCCGAGACGACCCTTCTCTGCCGTATGTGGCTTGGGGTGTCTTTCACGAACGCTTTTGCCTGCCGCATCGGAATGAGAGACAACGCTACATGCGACCATTGCGACAATGACGAAACAATTGAACATATTTTATGTCAGTGCCCCCAGTACAGCTCTCAGCGACAGTCCCTCTCAGCAGTGTTTGCTCGCCTCGACGACCAGCCATTTTCTGAGCAGTCAATCTTGGAATGTCGGAAAGATCGAGCTTCACGCCAGAAAGCAACGAAGGCGCTGATGAAGTTTCTGCGAGCGACCCGCCTCGTAGAACGATTGTGACACTACTGTGTGCGAGTGTGTGTATGTGTGTTTGTGCTTCTCTTCCTCCCTTTCCCCTTACCCTTTCCCCAGTGCAGGGTAGCAAACCGGATATGTTTTCTGGTTAACCTCCCTGCCTTTCCGCATTAAAATTTTCTCTCTCTCCTGTCACATTTTTTTACCTTTGGCTGCCGAAGACCAGGCATCTCCAAAACGCTGCCCTCAGGCTTCCCACCAGTGAACCACGGCTTTCATCGCATTTTTTCTGTTTTTTTTTCCCAATGGGTGCAGTGATGAGCTAAACAGACATGACTCGTGTGGATCATTTATTTCTTGAGTGAATCCCTACATGTGGTCAACATGATTTGATACATAACCACAAAACAAACTCAATATTTCAGAATACTCGTCCAGATTTTAGCCATTTTTGTAGGTGCGTTTATGTTGTTAAAATCCTGGTGGTGAATTGCCTTCAGAAATCACCCATATATGAAAGTGGATTGAGGTATTTCAAATGGCAGTGTTGCACATTTGAAACGTAGAGCTCTTTATATGTGTTTTGTGCCCCATTCGAAAATTAGATCGACCATATGACGCTGATACCATCTCATGTAGCTATTGTAACCCGTTCACATGAGACATCAAACGCAAAACTTGAGCTATATTTCTGAAAATAAAATGTCATTGTAGCTTATCATCTCACTGAAGCCGACAGCGAAGTCGATGTTCGTGACTGCCTTACCCTCCCCCTTCCCCTAGAGGTAGTGGGTAAAACATGAGCGCATAGATTTTTTTGTGATGTGACTCGCCTGATTGGACATCCGATGTGCACAGTCAGCTAGAGACTGTAAAGGTACGCTAACGAGAAACATGAAGTTAACGTAAAATGAGCATGGCATTGAATATTGCGTGCCGTTTTTGGCGGGTGTACAAAGATAGGTCAAAAGAAGAAATAAAGTGGAGACCAAATACATTTTACTTCTTTTCTCTCGCCTCAGACTCGGTGCTGAACGTAGGTCGTCACGAATCTGATTGTTCACAGCGAATCAGAAAGCGTCACCACACGTGAACCCGCGTGCAATTGACACCTGCTTGGCTGCGTGCAGTAAAGCCGTGGCTTTCGTGAGCGCCACGATGGACGTGGCTGCAGATATTGAACCTCGCAGCGAAGACATACACATGGCAACAGGATTGCATTTCAGTGAGTCTGCATCGATCCCCCTTCCCTCGCCGTGGCAGCAGCTCTTGCTGCGAAAGAAGCGTGGCTTCGTCGCTGTCGTCGACGGCATACACGAGGCGTCTGATTGCAGAATGCTCTTTATATATTCGCGTATTTAATTTTTCTATTTCATTATTGGCATGTTAGTTTCGGAGAACTCGAGCACAGGTGCCGTGCCATGAAGAGGGTCACGGCCGAACAATGGTAGCAGAGCCATGCAGGGATATATCTAGCCCTGGAATGCTGCATGCATCCGAAGAGCAAGTGGGAGGGTACCAGGGAGAAGAAATGTAACACGAGGTTACAACCATCGCATCCCCATAGTTTGCTTTAGCACAGCGGCAGAACACCCATGAAATCCGACGTAGAATCGATGCGATGGTCGCCTGCACAAACGACGTCAACGTCACGGTAGTCAGATTGCACCTGGGTGCTCTTATTGCCAACGTGCTCACCGACAGAAGAAAGAAATCAAAACGAAACGAATGAGAAAGATATCAATATAAATAGCTTTCGACAAATCACAGCTGGACTGCATTTGTGAACAATTACGAGAAACCTCTACAGAAATAAGTACTGTCGGCGTCAAATGAAACAACGGCAAGCATTAGCAATGATCTAGTGAGCCCCACCCTGTTGTCACCACCGACGTGTGCAGTGATGCCAAAGAGGGCCGATGCGCGCCTATCAATGGGAATGACTGGAGGATACAATTTTTAATACTTACCAATGTTCGCATTTCTACCGGCGTACCAAAATTGATACGCCGGTAGTACATAGCGTTTAGTTTTTGTAATTTTCTCTTTTGTTACAGCTAAGTTCATGCAATAACGCATGTATGTGATCACAATAGGATAATTTGCCACTGCAGTTCGTTTTTCTGTATCTCTTTAGTGCTAGTGTGCACGAGGCCCTTCACTGGAGACAAGGACACTGCAACCGGTATATTCTACGACATCACGATCACGTTATGCCACCTTGCTATAAAGACTCCGCCGCCGGCCCAAGCTCTTTACCTTTTCTGCGTTTTCCCTTCAATCAGCCTATAGTTTCACAGCCAGTTCATGTGCATCTACAGAAGCAACAGGGGCTTGGAAAACGTGGCCGCTGTCTTCGCTGTGGCTGAGTGCCGAAATTAATGCACCGCACGTGCACAATATCAGAATGTATTTTTACATTTACAGATTCAAAAATAACAAAAATCAAGACGCACGGCTGACAAAGCTACCTTAGAAGAGTCTACCTTGTTTACTGCAAGCACTTCCGAGAAGGCAAGTTTGCGCACTAGGAACGCAAATGTTAATTTGACGAGTTACAGTTCACATGTGACCCCTCCCTTTTCACGTGTATAGACGCAGACACCTCCAAGCCTTGTCGAAAAAAGTAGACCCCATCCTGCGCACGCTGATCGGGAAAAATGCATGCCCACTAAAAAGACTAAAAGTGGTAGGGAGGTTAGTTCTTTTTGGGATCAACTGATTTGCTACAACTATTCGCCCTTTTGGGAACTAACTGCAAGAGGATAAAAATTTAGTCCTTGAAGCATTAACTGCAAGAGGACTAAGGGTTGTTCCTGGAAAAACTAATATGATTACTCCTGTAAGGACTAACAGCTGATTTTCGGAAGTAGTCCCAACAGAGCAAATGTTTATCTCGTAAGGACTGTTGATCACGAGAATTGATCTCTGGGCGAGTGAATGTTACTCCTTCGTGATAAACGGTTAATCCATTTGAACAATTTTTACTCCTTCGTGATAAACGGTTAATCCATTTGAACAATTTTTCAAGGGTTAATCCACTATTCATTCACCTGGCCATCTGCACCAGACTCACATTATAGCTCAGGTCAGCTGCGCTTTACTCAGTACTACATCTGTGAATGTGTGTGGGAACGAAAAACTGCAGACACAAATTCAAAGCTAAAAATTATATTTTCCTTAAAAAGAGTGCCATGCGCACCAGCGGTGTTGGCCATCGGCTGCTGTCCCCCTCTTACCTGAGCGAAATAGAGAAAAAAATATCATAAAACTGAAGTAGCTGGAAGTGAATGACTTCATCGCATAAGCCCCATAATTACACAGTTGTATGCTCATAAAACATCCTAAAACATTCCGCGGACAGTTTTTTTTATCTTTCATCATAAAAGCGAAGCATTTCTCAGCCAACTTCGGCGGCTTTGAGCATATCTATCTATCTATCTATCTATCTATCTATCTATCTATCTATCTATCTATCTATCTATCTATCTATCTATCTATCTATCTATCTATCTATCTATCTATCTATCTATGTATCTATCTATCTATCTATCTATCTATCTATCTATCTATCTATCTATCTATCTATCTATCTATCTATGTATCTATCTATCTATCTATCTATCTATCTATCTATCTATCTATCTATCTATCTATCTATCTACACACCTACGACTTTCAGCTCTCCTGGTCGTTTTGATATTGGTATCAATAACAAAATTGATATGGCATAACGATAATGCATAACGAGCATACGTGACCAATCATAACATGAAAATGATGACATATATGTCATGAACGTCATGATTTACGTTTCATGGTCTTGCTGCTGCTTTTGCGGTAGTTTCGTTCACATATGAAATGTTGCAAAACTGGTATGGTATGACATGACTGAAAGGTGAACATAAGTGACAGGCTCTAACGTGGAAACCATGACATGTGTGTCATGTAAGTCATGACTACACGACACACGTATTTGTGCGCTCGCGGTCGTTTCGCTAGTTTCACATATACCGAGTTTGGTATTACGGGACGTGAATGAATGACGAAGGTAAATGACACGTCCAAACATGATAATCATGACTTGGAAGTCATGTACGGCATAATTTACGTTTGCCTTATAACGTTGTGCTGATTTTAAAGTGACATATCTACCTTCCTCATTCGTGCTTCGCATATAATCGATTCCCACTTTATCTGCCATTTTTTTATAATGTAATGTGCCAATGTGAAGAAAATAAAAGACTCAGTACCTTGAAAATTAACAGAGGCACGTGACTTCTAGAACCAGTTAGTCCAGAAAATGATGATCACACTTCAAGGCAACGGCATCTATTCTTGAAGCTTTACACGAAAGAAGCAGCGACGAAGTCTTGCATGTGAGCTGGAGTGACTATTTCTTCGAAGGAAAGTTGCGATAATCTGTACATTGAACACCCATCCCTCAGAAACGCAAATGCACGTGCGTTCACAATTGGAGCACATGCAACGAAGTACGCGCTCTTCACAGCTACGTTGATAGCATGTCAAGCGGTTCTCGCCTTTGACCGCCCCGCTTCGGTGGTTTAGTAGCTAAGGTACTCGACTGCTGACCCACAGGTCGCGCGCCCGGCTGTGGCAGCTGCATTTCTGATGAAGGCAGAAATGTTGTAGGCTCGTGTGCTCAGATTTGGGTGCACGGTAAAGAACCCCAGGTGGTCGACATTTCCGGAAACCTCCACTATGGCGTCTCTCATAATCATATGACGGTTTTGGGACGTTAAACCCCACACATAATTATCATCATCTCGCCTTTCACGGAATGAGAGCAAGAAACATCAAGATGAGTGACAAACACGAGCCGCACTCCTGACTGAAGTGAGATGAGTCTGTGAGCAATAAGCCTTTTTAAGAAGACTAGCCTGCGCATGCGCAGCGGTGCTGACGTCATGCTCGCCCTAATTTTTGAGGTCACAAGGTTTCACCATTTGCAAAGTATCAAAAAAATACCGGCCTCCCCCCCCTCCCTGAGATTCTCTACTGACAACTACGGAGGCCACTGACCCCCAGTTTCGATTTCAGCGATCTCCACTGGAGGCGCTGTTCGGGACGTGAAAAAGTCCCGTCCGACCGTATGGATACACAATATGTGCGCTGAAATGTCCGTCAGACTTCCATGATTGTCACCGCTAGTAAATATTGTGAAGCTTATTGAACTACGTTTGAAATCCTGATAATAGAGGGCGCAGTTTTAACCCCCAACAAATCGATTTTTCCTGCGTTATTTTTTCTTCGTCGTAACTGTAAGTGGGCAGACGAGCCTTGTCATCAATTCACTGAATCCCTGAATATGCGTTTGCCACATACCTCAACCCTCAGTCCCCCGCCTCGCGCAACCACCACCCCGACAAAGAAGGGCGAGTTTCAGAATTAAGTAATCAATTCTTGGCCGGTCCCCTGAGTGGCTTATGAGACATGGCTGTAAATTCATCATCATCAGAACAATTAGGAGCACCTGACCGAAGGCTGCTGACCCGTGCACACAACAATGGCTACAGAAAGAGCGTCTTTTTCACCCTTCAGCCTCTACCCAGGAAAATATGCGAGCCGTTCGTCCTCTCGTTATTCCTCCAAATTTGCACACGACGCGCTCTTCACCACACTTGGTCTTTTGGTGAACCAACGGCACGGTTTGAGGACCAAAGTTGATATCACTCCCCATGTGAGCTGGCTGTTTTCTCAGTGTGTGGGGAAATCAGCTAGAAAGATAAAAAATAAGGAGAGGTGACGCAGCTTGATGGGAAAAAGCAGTACGTCAACGCGTTTCTGATTTGAAAAAGATAAGAATAAAACATGGCAGGTAAGCCTATACTTAGTTGTTTTTTTTTTTTGTCCTTTCGTCCTGACGTCTGCCCATGAAAGCTCGCCGTAAGCTTAGAGACTGACTTGTCTGATAAGATGTTAAAGAGGTTCTCAATCGCTACTCTTCAGCAACAAGACTGTGAGCAGTGCGTTTCCTTTCAAATTTTGCTAGGGTTATATCTGCCTGGAAGAATTAATTGATTGATTGGTTGATTTGTTCGGTGATTGATTGATTGATTGATTTATATGTGTTGTTTACTGTCCCAAAACCCCCATATGATTATAAGAGACGTCGTAATAGAAGGCTCCGTTAGTTTCGACCACCTGGGGTTAATTTTTTGATATGCATTCAAATCTGAGCACACGGGCGAGCCTTTCGGCCTCCATCAAAAATACAGGCGCTGCAGCCGGAATTCAATCTCTCCCGCGACCAGCGGCTCCACAGCTAGGTACCTCAGCCACTAGACCACCGCGGCGAGGCCATTGCAAGTGATTGGCAACAATTTGTCATTGCAACAGTTCAGCTTACGGGCAATCTAAATCGAGTGATAATATTTTAGACGCAATGTTTGCTTTGAACCTTGAATAATTTATCTGCGGACCTACGCGAAACAGTGCTGTAATGGACTTGTTTTTTGTAGAGATATCTTCTTAAATGGTGTTGTACACTCTAAACAGACCCCCCCCCCCCCCCCAAATGGGAGTTTTAGGTTTGTCCTCTAGATCACTCCTATCTGTACATGTTTTTACGCCCTCGAAATGGGAGTAAAGACGCCCATGGTAGAGAGCATACAAAGGGCGTAGATAGGGCAAAAACTTTATTTTCTTTGTGGCACCGTGAAAAGAGTCCTGGGGTTTTGTGGTTTTTAGTTGGGAGTATTTTTGGCGTAATTAGGAGAATATTTAACCCCCTTCTAGGCGTTTTCAAGAGGCAAATCGGGAGTATTTTACTCACATGACCACGCTGTTTTAGTCTTTTTTTTTTCAATTGAATTTTGGAGTAAATAGGTAAAATCTAGGGCGTTTTAGCTCGCCTCTCTGGGGAGTACTTTTGGTATTGAATGGGAGCAACCACTGCAGCCGGAATAACTCCATCTGAGCAAGCATTCTTGCAAGGCTGCAGGCTGTACTCTAAACAAATTAGACGCGAACAAGAGCTTATTTACAGCCCAAACACCAGAGCAAAAGACGGAACCTTCCAGAGTTCCTGTCTATGCACTAGGAGAGCATACAGACTGAATACTTACAGAATATTTATTATGGAGGTTAAAAACGCACAAAGTACAACTCATGTTTATTTTCCAGGAGTTAGCTTAGTTATTGAAAGCGGGACATGTACGGTATGAGCACAATAATTACCATCACATAAAGCACCTAAATTACAAATACTACAAACAAAAGTTTCTCACATATTAGTACCGTAGAGTTGAAAAGTTAAAATCAAATGAAATACACACATTCAAACACACTTTGCCAATAACATTATAGTATATGACTAGAAACCTGCAAAACTTCTATGGGAAGACCACCTCACTGAGTAAAAAGTGCATTTCTGTAGCTTTGGGGCTGTAGATGACAATCCCCAATAACATATATGTAGAACTTAATTATAATGTATTGAGAAATGAACTTATCACACTTGTTTGAAATAAATTCAAGAGAAGTGATTAAAGTTCCCTTAGAGATCTTTGGGCCTTCTTCTGTAGCACACATCTAACATTTAGAATCAACGGGCAATCCTCAAATGTAATAAATGGATGCATCGATACTCTTCTTTATGAAAATAAAAAAAACCTGAAGGCACTATTTTATCAGCTTTCAAGTTACAGCAAAGCCATTTTCATCAGACTATTATCCCAAATCAGCTTCAAATCAGAACCGTACCACAGAGGTTGAAGAGTGTACTAAAATTAATTTGTTGCTTCATTACTACTGGCGACCATATAGATCAAGCTGAAAGAAGGCATCCAGAATATATGAAGAAACGCACATTCCACAGAACTTGGTAATGCATTAAAAGTACTAACAGAACACACAACATTAGGAAACTGGCCAGAACACGCAGACGCAAAGCACACTGTTTTTTCTGTACCATTTCCTGATGTGTGCTCTGCTAATGCTTTCTAAGGAATGCATTCAAAATTGTCTAGGCTTCAACATTTCTAGCATATTGCATTTGAAATGACAATGGGGCAAACCAGCACACACACACAACAAATTAATAAAGAAATGCAGCGTTACAACACCAGAACATACAATACACATTAATAAATTGTCACTGACATCAGCTAGCATACTTGCGCGCAGTTGGGTCATGCCATTTCAAATCATCCAGCGTTTTTGGGACCGGCACCACAAATATAGCTGAAATTATTTTCACGTATTTTTCGAAATTAGAAACTTGTCCTGCTCGTTTGCTACTATGCTACTCGTCACCACATTCTAGCCGCATTCCTTGTAGTGGACCTGTGTTGGCAGAAGAACACAGATGATAACTCTATTTCCTTTACGGTTGCTTTATAGATGGCACCAATATTGCCGTCTACATTTCTATCGGTGGGCTTGGGCTGAAGATTGCATTTGCAAGTGTATCATGCTGCAGAGTTGCGTAGGTAAAAAGTAGTAAAAAACATATTTCATAAAGTATATATTTTTAGTATAAAAATAATAATTTCTAGTAACTGCACCTATGTTCAGCTAGTACATAACGCTTTCAAGTGAGATATTATGCATATTTTTTGTCTAAGCACCAAGGTAACCTTTTTACGCTGAATACAAAGCTTTTCTGAAAAAAAAAAAGGAAATCGCAATTTTTTCAGACGATCTGCTATACTTTCAGCGCCTCAATTGTTTTTAATATTTAGCATGTCAAACAGGACAGCTGAATCTATTTGTGCTCTTTGAGCTTTCCATGCCTCCTGACAAAAAAAATGAAGTTGGCAACTATTTAGTTTTCCTCGTATGAGAAGCCTTCGAAGAATTGATATACACAAATGAGTCATTATTTTTACAGTTACATTAATTCATTACCTTACCACAAATACCATTTTATCGAGTGAATCACAAAACGATTCCTGATGAAATTGTGTTTTGACGCTCAGTCGGCACAAAACTATTAAACTTACAATAAACGTGAAAACTTTTGGCAACCAAAATAAAAACTGGGATGAGTTCTTTGAGACGCGTAAAATTTTTCGGCCATATTCTTGATGGTCTGAAAAACGCTGGTTAGCTTGGCATGTAATGACACTGTTATAACGCACTAACTGAATGCAAATTACCGAAAAAGGGGAGTGTTCTCGATGGGCTTATTTTTTGTTAGACACAACAGTAATTCAATTAAAAATTAGGCCAGGGAAAAATATTGTGAACAATAACTGTATCAACTGTAGTGTATTAGTCGTGGTGTCAACTAAAGAGGCCATGGCAGGTGATAAATCACTGCTGCACTAAATGTAACACCAACCAACCTTTTACATTTACCAAAGTTTCGCATTGAGCTTCCTTGCACTGGTTTGCAAGAAACAATATACTTAGCATGTATGCACGAGTCAATGACTTATCTGTGCGCAGTCACAAAACCAGTACAGTGTTCAGGAACCATGGCTCCATAAAAAATCATATTTAGTCAGCATTTATACAACACAAATGTGGTGTTTCAAATACCCTGCCACCACTCTTAAGGCAAAGTGTTGTCAATGAAAACGTTATCATTACTGCAATCAAACTTATCAAGATTATACTAGGAGAGAAGCACTTTTGAGAAAAAAAGTGCAGCAGGGCAAAATAATCACCACACAATATTTTTAATTGATGCCAAGAGCTTCGAAATGCAGCTGTTTGTATAAAAGCTGAATAATGCATGTCCTGTTAACAATTATCTGTGTGCGTTTCGTGTGTATTTTACATGAGGCGCAAGAAGGTAGGCTGTTCCAGAAAATGGTGATTACACCTAAATATAAAGCTGTCCATCATAGCGAAGCGCAGGGACAATATGTGCTTCTGCAGCAGCTAAAGGTGAAACAGCGCTCGTTCTTGCGATAGAAGAAAGAAAGCAACACTTTAAAAGAGATGCATGATTGAGCTAGTTCATGTTTAGACAGCAAAGCCATTGTGAGTAGCGCAACTAGACGGGACATCAGATAGGAACGCATTAGCACAGGCACAACACTATTGCAATACTAAACAAAACTGAGCGAAATTGTAACATTCAGAGTCGATGCTGTTGAACCAATAAAAATATTCTTGAACCACGCATGGTCTGTATAATTAAAGTCTACAAGGCATGTCTCAAAACCATGTCTCATTTTAGTGGTGTCATAGACATTTATATCTGTTTTGCGTGAAGAACATGTCAAGTGCTTGGTGAGCCGAAATTGCATAGAATAGGGCACAGCAGAGTAAAAAAAAAAACGGCAACCGAAAAGGATATTGCACCATTATAATTTTTAGTTTGTTTGTTAGTGATATGGACGCTAATTTAAACGAAATCTAACTGTGATGATGTAAAGTAAGGAAAAAGGCTAGTTTCGAAAACGAAAACAAATTTCTCAAAAAAAAAATCGAAGCTTGTTGTCAAAATGCCCAACAAGAAAGTTTGAAGTATTGGCTTACCATAACCTTGCAGAATTTGAAAATAGGATAGGCAGAGGTCAATGAGCTTGCTGTTTCCTCAACCCCTTCCAATACTTATGTCTAAATCTGGGAGGTGAAACTTGAGTGCCTGTAAGAACATGCATGCTAGACCTTTGTTTGGTGCAAAGTGCATATCATCATTAAATCCCTTCATAATATGAAATGAACAAAAAAACGGGGAATGTTAAGGGCTCGTTTTTCAACTTTAACAAAATGTTAATGATGACAAGAAAACCAATGAAAATATAGGGGGTGTTATTTTAAGTAATTAGAGTACCATTGAGGGAAATGTGGACGAAAAGATAGTTTTCCTTTGGCAGAGACCAAACCTGCCAACTTCCAATCCGTCCGATGCTTCACCAACTTGTTCATTAGTTCTAACTAATGTACATAAAGCAGGTGTACAAACCCTTTAAGTTCCCCTTACTCTGTTCATTCATAGTAAGGGTCTCGTTCTGTCAGACTGGATGCCTTCAGGTAGTATGCAAAGATTATTAGTCAGCTTACAACTCATAAAATATTACGTTCTTTTACAATCCAGCAGGAAGGAAAAGTGTTCCATATTTGCTGCCATGGCTACTAGCAGCGTTAATACTCCCAGCAAATACATGGGTCGTGCAGCCCTATATTTCTTACAACCTATACTCTGTGTGTGCGTGTATTCTTTGCCTGAAAATTCGAGTTCACCTTGATAAGCCTTTTGTACATGAAAAGGTTTTGGAAAAACAGGTTTATTCAAAATGCCGCTACAGTCATCCTAAAGTCTTCGAAGTATTAAGCACGGACACAGTTTTGCCATTGGCTTTTCATTACTAAAATTTTTCCTTGTAGGTGAATTTCGGAAGGTTTTTAAAGGACCCTTAACACCCAATTTGGAAACTCGAGATGCTTGTGTTGTTTGACAGTCCAGCATGCGGAGGCAGTTATGACCAATTATTATTGAGGAGTGTTGCCTATAATTTTTTTTAATTTGGTTTCAAAGTAAGGGTGAGTGCTCATCCAAGTTATTAGCAACAATCGACGTTTCTTGTTTGATGCAAACAGAGGTCGCATGTGACGTTCTACGAATAGAGTGAGTACTGTCGACAACAGAAAACATTATAGGGGCGCGCACAATGCCCCAACTGGAACCCGGTGAGGAGTACCACCTCATTCCTCTCCCCTCTCACTCTGTTGCCGGGCTGCTCTCGCAGTAGTTTTGGCTGCTTGCGGCAGCCGTGGTCCTCTTTCTATCTCAGGGGGACATGATCAAAGGCCTCACATTGTTTCATTCTTCACCGCCCGCAGGTCTCCTGATTTGAAAACAGCACGTTCAGTGTGACCGATGCTTCAGCTCATGCGGTCATAGGTACTTTCTCGCTGTGTGGTGCTTGTCTCTTGCGGTACATAAGTGGGCGTTTTCATTCGACAAAAAAATCGTAAATAATGCACTAGTATTTATTATACAGTGCGCTAGAGCAGTTATGTTTCAATGTCGGTATTACCACAAGCAAAGCTACAAATTCTTGCAATGAAGTTGCAAACAAATCTTTCGCTGTCAGGAGTACTTGAAGGGCACGCGCACAAGGTTCTCTGAAAGGACACGGTGGTGTGCATTGCAGGTAGATTTCACTTTGGGGGACAGGAAACAGTCTGCTGGTGCTAAGCAAGTGCAGTAAGTGAATCGGGGAATCGTTGAGACTTAATTTAGGTCAGGTGGTCATGTATTGGGAGGCGAACTCCAATGTTGATGCTCAGTCATGTTGATGTTTATTCGGTTGCTGCATTATGCACTAGCGCAGTCCCTCAACACGATTATACTGAATCTTGATTTAACCTGAAAAAACAGTCAAATAACTGGCATTTGGTGCGTCAGGGAGGTTACATCTGCCACCACAGTTCGTGCACCTCGCAATTGTGCCTACTATGTAAAATCATGCCCGAAAAAATCCAAAGATGTTTCTTATACTTTTTATACACACTCTGTTATACACACGACTAAGAAAAAGTAAAGTAAAAACGACGGAGCTCTCGAAACCATAATGATCTGAAGTTAAATTTGGCAACTAAACTAAACGGTGCTAGAACACAGTACTATCAAGTCACTTTACCTTGCATTACAGAAGATCCGGCTAAATTCTGGAGATTTCTTGCCCAGACCAACGAAACAGTGAATAAAATTAAGCTATACGGTAAATACGAAACTGACTGCTTTTTAATATCACAGGCTTTCAATCATTACTTTCAAAGCGTCTTCACACCTTCAAGCACTTATGTTCTCCTACCAGCAGTTATTCCTAAAGATGTGGCAATTTCTTTTTTTTTTTACAGAATACTGCGGTTGAAAGACCAAGCAGGGGGGCATAATAAAAAGTGATTCACAATGTAACTTAAATAAAATAAAGTTTAAGCAATAAAAACATGGTAAGGCAGTAGAACACAGGATAGCATTTGAACAAAGTTAAATGGCAGCAAGAAATTGCAAATTGCAACCGGAGAATGCAAATCAAATACAACATGAGACAGTCCGAGATCTTGAGTTGTACGGTTAAAAACGGAAAGATACAAAGTTATCGAAGTCAGGATTTTCATTATCACAGAATGCTTCAAAAGGTAACGCGTTCCAATCATTGATCGTCCGAGGAAAGAATGAGTTCATGAAAAGATTAGTACGTGCGAAGTAAGGTTCAAGAGTGTAGCTGTGAGTATGTCAAGTTTGTCTTGAGATTCGATATCTTATACGAGTTTCTGGACAAATGTTAAATTTACGGAAATAAAGTGAGTGTAGAAATTTCAGCCGGGCAACAGCTCTTCGGTATTGTAAAGTGGGGATATCATTAATAGTCATGATCGTTGTTGGCGAGTCATTTCTGCGGTAGGCATGAAAGATAAAGTGAACCGCCTTTCGCTGCACCATCTCAAGCTTCTTAATATCTTTCTTTATACGTGGGTCCCAAACGACACTAGCATAATCTAACTTTGGTCTTATAAAAGCATTGTAGGCCAACATTTTGATTTCTGAGGGCGCTGTTTTTAATTTGTGTCTCAAAAAACCGAGCTTTCTAGAAGCAGGTGAGCATGTTTTAATAATGTGGCTTGACCATGTTAGGGGGCTTGTAATTGTGACGCCCAAATATTTATATTCGTTAACCTCAGTCAATGAACAGTTGTTGAGAGAATAGGTATAATTAAAACGGTGTTTCTTATTTGTTATATGCATGACAACTGATTTATCGCTATTTAATTTCATTGAACAATCTTCACACCACTTAGAAATGGCACAAAGGTTGGATTGCAGGCACGTCTGGTCATTGGGAGCAGTAATCGTTTAATAAAGTATGCAGTCATCTGCAAAAAGCTTTATGTGGACTTGTGATGTGTCTATTGATTCAACAATGTCATTTATATACACTAGAAAGAGAATAGGTCCCAAAACACTACCTTGAGGAACTCCTGATGATACTGGTAGAATACCAGACATGCAGTCATTTACTTTAACATACTGCTTGCGATTGTGAAGGTAAGAACGGATCCAGTCAATGAGGTTAACAGGTAGACCGAGGAAATATAATTTAGAAATGAGTTTGCTATGCGTGACAAGATCAAAAGCTTTACTAAAATCTAAAAAAATAGCATCAGTTTGATTCCCCGTATCCAGCGACGACGTAAACTCATGAATTGTTGTAACTAGCTGCGTTGTGGTTGATAATTGTTTTCTAAATCCGTGCTGTAATGGCGACAGCAGGCGGTTTTCTTCAAGAAATGTTGTGATGTAATGTGCGACTATGTGTTCTAATAGCTTACATGACGTACACGTTAAGGAAATAGGACTGTAGTTTGCAATGTTTAAACGATCCCCTTTCTTAAACACTGGCACTACACGTGCCATGCGCCAGTCATCAGGAATGAAGGAATTTTTGAAGGAGAGGCGAAAAACGCTTGTTAAAATGCGCGCAACGGGTTCGGCATATTTACGCAAGAATGTGTTTGGGATATTATCTGGACCAGCTGAAGATTTATTTTTCAGGTTAAGCAGCAAAGAAAATATGCCCTCATAAGTTATGAACTCGGAAGGCATTACTGGAAAAAGATTGTCATGTGGTGATTCATGTTGGGGAGCAGAAAATACGGAGCAGAAGTATCTGTTAAACTGATCAGCGACAACCGACGCATCATTTACAATGGAACCATCAACAGTTATTTGACTGGGCGTAGCATCTGTTTGTTCTAAATATCGCCAGAATTTTTCAGGTCTTGTTGTCAAAAATTCAGGTAATGAATGAGTGAAATACCTAGTTTTTGCGTCGGAGAGCTTGGAAGCAAGGCTGACTTTTAATTTAGATATCTTACTAACTGGTTTTTTATGTTTTTTGGCTCGTTTTAGCCTACGGTGTAAATGAATGATTTCTCTTGTCATCCACGGGTTATTTTTGTTAGTGCGAACATATTTGGAGGGGACAAATTTTTCAATGCCATAATGAATAGTTTCTTTCAGAGCATCCCAGAGAGTGGTGACGCAGCCCGGCATGTTATCACAAAATTCCCACAAACAGTCAAGTATTGCATGGTCATCGGCTTTAGCGAAATCTTTTATTAACTTTTTTCCTTGTTTTTTGTGCAACTTCGCATCACCAAGCGGAAAGGAAAGGTACACCGCCTTGTGGTCCGACACACCATCAACCACATTCACAGAGTATGTAGAAATATCATTACTAATAAAAACTAAATCTATTACCGAACGGGCATTTCTAGCTTCTCTGGTGTACTCTGTAACAGTTTGTTTTAGATCACACATAATCATGATATCCACAAGAGGGTTTATGTCCACATCGAGAAAGGAAACGGGGTCATGCCAATCAATGCACGGAATATTAAAATCACCGGCGAGTATCACCCTGTTCTTCGAAAACTGACCCATATGATCGCACAGTTTAGAAATGTATTCAGGGGAAGCCGATGGAGGCCTATACACAGCACACACCATAAAGACATGGCCCCAGCAGTTTACTCTGAGGAACAAACTTTCATGACCATCGATTTGGTTTATAACAACATCTGTCAACGGATGCCGTAAAACAATGGCTACGCCACCGCCCCTACTTGGCCGATCACAACGAAAAATGCTATAGTTTGGCGGTATCAAAACGGAACCACAAACGTTGTCATTTAACCCGGTTTCCATGATTACTGTTATGTGTGGATCATGTTCAAGAAGCAACAGTTCAAGTTCGCCAATTTTATTAACAAGGCTCCGAGCATTAAAATTTAGTATCCTTATATATTTTGCCTCTGCACGCGTCGCACGTCAACTAGTGGCGTCCCGCTGCTTTGGAAGTGCTACACGTTCATTTCTGGTATCGTCCCATACAAAGATGGTGTCATCAATTTTCAACTTATCATGCAAAAGAGATACGCGCTTCTTATTCACCCGGTCAACTTTGACGCTATCCCAAAGAAGCTTGCGCACGCGTAGTGTTTCATGACTGTAGTCATTTTGAATGAAAATGTTTGTCCCTTTAGGTTTGTTTGTATTTTGAATCACAGCCTGCTTTTCATTAAAATCTTGAAAATAGGCTATTACTGGGCGTCGGCCGGCGCGGCGGCCGAGGCGGTGAATACGGGCTATAGACTCGCATTTAACTCCAAGTTTTTTCTCAAAAATGTCTCCAACAACACTTTTTCTTAATAATGCCTCGTTTTCCCCGCTATTTTCCAAAATGCCATAAACGATTATGTTTGACCTTCGACTGCGATCTTCAAGGTCAACAAGTTTTCTGCTTTGCAAGGCCACTGAATTCTGAAGGGATAATGACGATGATTGAAGCGCTGTAATTTGCGGCAAGCTTTCCTTTGATTCTTTCATAAGTTGCTCTAGTGATTTTAAACGTGAGTCAAGATCACGAATGAGCTGTACACACTCGCTAAACCTATTTTTCATTTCAGTAACCTCGGCGTGAATATCGGCCTGTCCCTTCAGTACATTCTGCAAAATATCAGCTCTGGAGGGACCCGGGTTGCTTTCAACATCGCCACAAATCAAAATTCCAAGAGCTACGTAACAGTCATAGGCAATACTCAAACAAGCGCCTGGGCACGGCAAAACCAATAAAAACAACTCATCTCCACTCCTAATTGTAGAGAATGAACAACTAACCTGCACAGCGAGAACAAACTTCTTGGTTAGCGGCATGGTCGCAGCCGTTTCGCCGTGCCCACTGGTGAAGTAGTTCTGTGGTAGTGCTTTTATACTGTCCATGGTGCATGACGTCACTGACATGCGCAGATCCTGAAGAGGGGTGTCCAACATGCCTGGCGTGAGTGTTGATCTTGATTGCTGCCGTGTGTCTGAGCTTGCGTTGGTCGCACTGGGTCCAAGGCACACGTTGCACGAAGTTGGTACGCCGGCGATCACTAACAGGAAAACCTGCACAGCGAGAACAAACTTCTTGGTTAGCGGCATGGTCGCAGCCGTTTCGCCGTGCCCACTGGTGAAGTAGTTCTGTTGTCACAAGCGAGGATGTTTTGAATTTACTAAAAAAAACTGTGCTTTAAAGAAAGTACAGGACCAGATCAAATTCTAAATGACTTTTTAAAGCACTATTTGGCACAAATAAGCGATTTATTGGCAGTGTTTGAACAGATAATCGCGCAGTTCTGAAGTTCCAGACGACTGGAAAATTGCTCGTGTTGTGCCCATTCGCAAGAAAGAAGATAAATCAATAGTTTATAATTACAGGCCGGTCTCTTCAACTTCAGTAAGTTGCAAGTTGCTAGAGAACATAGTGGCGCAAAATATTCAACAATTTTTAACAGATAATAACGTCTTGTCTCCCTGTTAACATGAATTCTGAAAGAGATTGTCAACAACAACGCAATTGCCATTAACTATAAACGAACTCATCACAGTACTGCATCGATCAGAGCAGGCTCGTATACTACTACTTGATTTTTCTAAGGCGTTTGATAAGGTTCCGCAGAGTAAATTACTTCTGAAATTACGTAATATAGGATTGCCGCTTTATATCAATAAATGGGTTGAAGCTTATTTAACCGATAGAAGGCAGTTCGTTGAATTTAAATCCAGTGCATCTAGGATACTTGATGTTACTTCTGGTGTGCCGCAAGAAAGTGTGTTGAGGCCGCTATAATTTCTTATATGTGTAAACGACCTATTGCTAAAGATCCCTGACTCGGTGTCTACTAAACTCTTCGCGGATGACTGTGTTGTATTTAAGAAAATAACCTGCTCTGCAGACCACAGCCTTTTACAGCAAGCTCTTCTTGACATATAATTTTGGTGCACAATGTGGGACATAGTATTGAACGTTCATAAAGCAGATCTCATGAGTATACCGCGAAAAACAAACCCAAGTGTACTTACCTTCAATATCCACGGTTTTTCCGTTGAATCAGTAACGCAATACAGGTATTTGGTGGTCACCATTTCAAGTAACATGACGTGGCGGGCACAGATTTCATCAATCTGCACTTCTGCATTTCGGAAACTGTGTTTTTTTAAAAGAGGCTCGCAAAGGCTACTGTTAATGTTAAACTTCAAGCGTATAATGCTATTATCAGACCTAAATTGAAGCACGCATCAGTGGTGTAGGATCGGTACACAAAAAAGGATATACAGAGCTTAGAAGCGCTACAAAACAAAGCGATCAGATTTATAATCAATAAATACAAAAGGATAGGTTCTCCAACTGAACTCAATAAAGTTTATAATATCCCCCCACTAGCTGTTCGCACAAAAATTAGTCGACTGAAGTTCCTGCGCAATATTGCAAACGATAAGCTTGGTACAGCCGCACCCTCATATTTGACGGCCACTACAGCCGTTACTACGCACAGTACTCACGAACACACCCTTAAACACATTTTAGCCAGAACAGAGGCATTTAGACGGAGTTTATTCCCCGCAGTGTTTCAGATTGGAATGATCTGCCCGAATTTGTTAGCGAGGCAGACAATTTTGATGAAGCCCTTGAGCGAAATCTGTCATGTTAAATATTGAATCGCTGACATTGTTATATAATTTATTGTGAGAGTATTGCATTGTATAGACACTGTCTTTTATTCATGCCCAGCAATCTGGTACATAATGCGGCAACGCCGGCCCCAAGTGGAAGCGCTGGGTGTAACTTTATGGAAAGTGTTCTTCGACAAATGATTACTGAGCAATGCCTGAATTTTCGCTCTTTGCAGTTCAGGCACTTAATGCTGACAACGTTCTTATGCTGTACAACGCGATCAGCTTTAATTTGCGGCTGGATTTTTTTCCAGACATTATTGTGTATCCATTGAAATTGTATGGGGTAATTTTTTAAAAGCTAATTGTATAGCGCAACGATAGGTTATTTGCTAACTGCACTCTAGTGATATGTACGGTAGGACTACCTGTCTTTCTGTTCGCAATGTCGTGGGACTATGCTCGGTGGATTTTTTTCTTGAAGAGCTTTCGCAAATCTATAGTGCAAGAAAGCAGCGTTACACGGGTTAAAAAAAATCACCTGTTAGTAAATCGATGAGAAAGTGGACGCTGATCATGGTAAAACCTCAGCAAAAAACTTCAGATGTGATCTACATTACGTCGATGAAGCAGCAGGAATTTTATAACTGTAAGAAATAATCATCGCTAATGTAATGTATATATATATATATATAGGCAGGCATGGAGGTTGAGTGGCCGTAGCGTTGCAAGCAGTCAGGTAGATCCTCCGTGAGCGGTCACAACGTGGTTTATTTCGACGTTTCGGCCTAGAGTCTGGCCTTCATCAGAATTGAGGGTACAGTTTGTTGGTGCTCAGCTTTATACAATTTTAAATCAGAGGGGGAGAGACAAAAAGAGGAAAAAAAGAAAAAATGAAGAAAAAAAAGAAAAAGGAAAAAAGAAGAAAAGGAGAATATAAGGTGGACTCCCCCGGGCGCCTCTTTCACTCTTTCTTCCCCTTCCCCCCTCTCTCCCTTTTCTCCTTTTAACCTTTAGGTTGTCAGCGGTCTGCGTATCCTTCCTTTCACTAACGCATTGTTCCCGACCAGACGGCGCCTCCTGGCTCTGGCGGTTCTGTGGGGGGGAAAAAGAGCTTTTTAAGAAGTTTAAGCCTTTAACTACTCAGCGCCGCGTCGACATCTCGTCGTAGAAAGAGGGGCGCCGCGTATTGCCGCAGAGGCTGGCAAGCGGGTACAAAGGTAATTCTTGCCCGCTTCTGGATTAAGCGTGCAGTAGAGGTACAGTGTACTAGAAGGTAGTAGAGGCCTCCCGACTGTGCACAGGGTTGCTGTTGGGCATGTTATGTTCGGCACTGATTGGATAGTGAGGTAAAAACAGAAACAGACAACAGCTGTACTGAGGAAGAGTAGTTACACTTGGAATTATTTTGAGTTGTCCAGCGCCCTTCGCAGCTGCAGTGCCGTGAACTCAGTTACTATTTTCATTATTGCCGTTATTGTTTTCTAATGCTTTAATTGCTGCGTGTGTACCTGGTTTCTCATTTATTCCTCTATCGAGGGTGTTAAATCGGTGGATAAGGTATGACTCTCGTTGTTGACGTTCTCGGTTTGATTTGAATCCCGTCTCTAAGAGCGTTACTCATAGTTTGTCGAATGCATGGTGGGGAAGATTGAGATGTTTTGATAGAGGTAGATTCGGGGCTGATTTCGCATGGTCTCTGTGTGTGATTATTGAAGCGAATCCTAAATGGTGTTTCTGTTTGTCCGATGTACTGCATACTGCACACGTTGAATTCGAGTAGGTATACCACATTAGAGGAATCGCATGTTAGGTTTCCACGTATGTTAATCGAAAACTTGAATTGTGTGCTGATTGCTTTGTGTGTTTCTCGCATCGCTTTACATACAAGACATCGTGACTTTAAACAAGGTTGGCATGAATTATTAGGGGGTGAGGTATTGATTTAAGAGTGGAGAAGTGTGTTTTTGAGGTTGCGTAGTCGTCGGTAAACGACGCCTGGAGCGGATGGCATTGCGCGTTTCAGACGTTCACTTTGTTCCAGAATGTTGTAATGTCGTTTAAGGATTTTGTTTACAGTGGGGAAATTCGTGCTGTAAATTAAGCAGAGGTTTGTTCGTTGTTGGTCTTCTTGCGGTGGTCGCTTCATAAGTAAGTCATCACGCTTCAGTTTTCTCGCTTTTTGAACGGCGTCATCAAAACATGTGGGGGGTATTTTTGTTTATCGAGCATAAGTCTTAGCCTCTGTGAGCTCGTGCCAAAATCAGCGTCTCTCGAGCATATTCGCTTAAACCGGTGAGCCTGGCTGTATGGAATACTGTTTTTACAGTGGCGCGGGTGATCGCTTTGGTAATAGAGGTATTGTTGTCGATCCGTTGGTTTGCGATATAGGGTTGCAGAAAGCTTCTCTTTTTCTATCGTTATGGTAACATCAAAAAAATTTACGGTTGCTTGCGAGTAGTGTGTGAAGTGTATGTTCGGATGTACAGCATTGTAAGTGTCGATAAAGCTGAGAAGTTCATCCTCACTGTGAGTTCAAATAAAAAAGATGTCATCTATGTATCTTCTGTATAACAGTTGTTTCAAAGAACTTTGTGCAGGAAACTCCGATTCTAGCTTTCCCATGAATACGTTGGCATAATTGGGTGCCATTTTGGTGCCCATAGGTGTCCAGCTGATTTGTCGAAAATACTATTAGTTAAATTCAAATGAATTCAATTTGAGGATCATCCTCGTCAAAGTTGCGATGGCCGAGAAATCTGGGGTGTTAGACTGTCTATGGTCTGTGTACATGTTTTGTAATGCAGCGTAATGCAGCTATGCCGTCATCGTGAGGAATATTTGTATACAATGAAGATACATCAAGAGTAACCATGTACGACATTTTCGGCACACACAGACCTGCAATGTCTCGAATAAATGTGTGATGTCTTTTATGTACGACGCGAGGGTGCATGGAGTGTGGCTTATTAGTTTGTCCACGTACCCTGATATGGGTTCAGTTATTGTACCGATGCCTGATATGATTGGTCGACTTGGGTTACCGGGTTTATGAATTTTTGGGATGATGTAGAAGCGACCTGGACGAGGGTATGCTGCTCGCATCAACAGTTTCTTTAGTTCTGTTGATACGATACACTTGTGTTCGTCTGTCGGATCACCTGGGAGGCGTTCAAAAATTATATATATATATATATATATATATATATATATATATATATTGTCCCGACGTCAAGAGAGAGGTCGTACTAGAAGACGCTGAGAAAACAGCAGCGGGTCGGTCTTTTTGTTAACCGCGTGAGAGAGAGTTCCTCATCTTTGTCGTTGTTGCATTCTGCATAAAATCGTGCAGATGCGCGTATGCGCTGTCGCCTTCGTCTTTTTCGCGGGACGCACGTGACATTTGCCTCCCTCCAAAAATGGCATCGTCCCGATGCGTAGCCAAGGCACTCTACTTATAAAAACGCACATATGCACCGGCACGCACAGGACAAACGAGAGTTAGCTGGACAAGTAGGGTTTCATCCGGATGACATGCACGATTTCGGGTGCGCAGTTTCGGCGACTGGAACTGCAATTGCCGTCAGGAATAACTTCGTAGTTGATGTCATTCAATCGTCGGGTGACTCGATATGGGCCAAAGTATCGTCGTAATAGCTTTTCTGAAAGTCCGCGTCGACGTATTGGGATCCAGACCCATACCTTGTCGCCTGGTTTGTAGGTTACCAATTTATGTCGTAGGTCGTACCGTTTCGCATCTTTGTGTTGCTGGTGACAAATACGCACGCGGGCTAGCTGTCGGGCTTCTTCGGCACGCTGACCAAATTCTTCGGCGTCAGCGTGAGTGTCGTCACACTCGTGCGGCAGCATAGCGTCCAACGTTGTAGTGACTTCGCGCCCGTGTATTAAACTAAACGGCGTCATTCCGGTAGTTTCCTGCCGGGCAGTATTATAGGCGAAGGTCACATAAGGCAAGATTTCGTCCCAGTTCTTGTGTTCTGTGTCGACATACATGCAGATCATGTCTGCGAGGGTCTTATTAAGCCGCTCTGTTAGTCCGTTTGTTTGTGGGTGGTACGCCGTTGTTCTCCGGTGAGCTGTACCACTGAGCCTGAGAACCGACTCCAAAAGTTCTGCCACGAACGCAGTTCCTCTATCCGTGATGAGAACTGTTGGAGCACCATGCCGAAGGACGACGTTTTCTATGAAGAAATGAGCCGCTTCTGCTGCTGTGGCCCTCGGCATGGCTTTAGTTTCTGCGTAGCGAGACAAGTAATCAGTGGCGACAATGATCCATCTGTTTCCTGTGGTAGAAGTTGGGAATGGGCCCAGGAAATCCATTCCGATTTGGGCGAATGGCTTTGCTGGTACTTGAACGGAATGTGATAAGCCTGCCGGCCTGCCGGGTGGTGCTTTGCGTCTTTGACAGTCGGCACATGTTTGGACGTGATGTTTTACAGCAGCAGGTAGGTTAGGCCAGTAGTAACTGTTTTGCAGACGGGACAATGTTCGAGTGTAACCGAGATGACCAGAGGTGACTTCATCATGGCAGGCTTCCAGAATTTCTTTTCGCAGTGACGCAGGGACGACGAGCAAGTATGGGCTGCCGGTGGGAGAAAAGTTTTTCTTGTATAGGACGTCGTTCCTTAAACAAAAAGATGGCACTCCTCTCGCAAAAATTCGCGGCACGTCTTCCCGTCGTCCTTCTAAGAAATCAATAAGCGAAAGCAGGTCAGGGTCACGGCGCTGCTCTTGTGAGATAGTGGCCGCGTTGATGACTCCCAAGAATGCGGCGTCCATAGACTCGTCATTAATAGCGGCAGGCTCAACGGGTGACCGCGAGAGACAGTCTGCGTCGGTGTGCTTCTTCCCTGATTTATAAATAATGGTCATATCAAACTCCTGAAGCCGAAGGCTCCAGCGTGCTAAACGGCCGGATGGGTCTTTCAAGTTAGTGAGCCAGCAAAGCGAGTGGTGATCACTGACGACCTTGAATGAGCGGCCGTACAGATACGGTCGAAATTTGAGAACCGCCCAAACCACGGCGAGGCACTCTTTCTCGGTAGTCGAGTAGTTCTCTTCCGTGCGAGAGAGAGCTCTGCTGGCATAGGCTATCACTTTCTCGGAGTTATCTTGCCATTGTATCAGTACGGCGCCCAGGCCTACATTGCTTGCGTCGGTGTGAAGTGCTGTTGGCGCTTCCTGGTCAAAGTGTGCCAGCACCGGAGGTGTTTGGAGGCGTTGGCGTAATTCGTTGAACGCTGTTTGTTCCTTTTCGCTCCAAAGAAAGGGGACATCCTCTCGTGTGAGCCGCGTCAGAGGCGCCGCAATAGACGAAAAGTTGGCGATGAATCGTCGGTAATAAGCGCAGAGGCCTAAGAAGCGTCTCACTGCTCTTTTGTCATGCGGTGCGGGAAACTTTGCGACAGCGTCGATTTTGTCCGGGTCAGGTCGAACACCTTCGTGGCTGACCACGTGGCCTAAGAAGCAAAGTTCGTTGAAACCGAAATGGCACTTCTCTGGCTTTAAAGTCAGGCCAGCCGAATGTATAGCTTGTAGAACTGCGAATAATCGACTTAGGTGTTCCTCGAATGTAGCTGAGAAGACGACAACGTCGTCTAGATAAACCAAGCATGTCTGCCACTTAAGTCCTGATAGCACAGTGTCCATTAAACGCTGAAAAGTGGCTGGCGCTGAGCATAACCCGAATGGAAGCACTTTAAATTCATAAAGACCGTCGGGCGTCACGAAAGCAGTTTTCTCACGGTCTCTCTCGTCGACCTCTATTTGCCAATAGCCACTTCGCAGGTCCATCGATGAGAAATAGCGTGCATGCCGCAGCCGATCAAGAGAGTCATCTATACGTGGCAGTGGGTAGACGTCTTTCTTCGTTACTTGGTTTAACTTGCGGTAATCTATACAGAAACGCAAGCTGCCGTCTTTCTTTTTAACCAATACCACGGGGGATGCCCAGGGACTCTTGGAAGGTTGTATTACGTCATCTTGGAGCATCTTCTGAACTTACTTTTGGATCTCCTCACGTTCTTTCGGAGCCACACGGTATGGGTTTTGGCGGATCGGTCTCGTATTTTCTTCAATGATGATTCGGTGCCGTGTCAGTGGTGTTTGCTTGACTTTCGACGTGCACGAAAAACAATTTTTGAACTGGTGTATCAGCTCTAGTAGGCGCTGTTTTTCCGAGGCTGACAGGGTTGAGCAAATGTTGACAGACAAAGGTGTCGAGGCTGGGATGGTCGCCTCGTCCGGTTGCAAAGCGAAGCAATCTCTGGCTTGGTCCACGTCGTCGTAGTAGGCAATCGCGGTGCCCTTCTGGATGTGACGACGCTCGTTGCTGAAGTTGGTGATGAGGACTTCTGCCCGCCCATCAATTAGTGCCAGAATGCCTCTCGCTATGGAAACACCTTGCGTAAGCAATAGCGTGTCTATTCGCTCCGCTATCACCTCCTTACGGCACGGCCATTCACACAACACCGACACAAGGCAGCAAGATCTCGGCAGGAGCATCACATCATCGGCTACACGTAAACGTTGCAGTTGTTCTTCAGTGGTGGCGTCGACGTAAGGATGGGAGGAAAAGGTGACGATACGTTCTGGGATGTTGATGATAGCACCGTACTCTCGCAGAAAATCCATACCCAAAATTAACTCTTTACAACAGTCCGGTAAAATGACAAATGTGGCGACGAAGTTCGAATCATCGATTACGAGCCGAGCGGTGCATTTACCGGTTGGCGTCATTAGCTGCCCACCAGCACTCCTTATGCTCGGCCCACTCCACGGCGTCTTAACCTTCTTAAGGCGGTCGGCGAGCTCTTGTCGCATAATAGAGAAGTCAGCACCAGTGTCAACCAGTGCTGTTACGTGGTGTCCGTCTATAATAACGCTGAGGTCGGCACGTACAAATTCATTGGCAGTAGTACTCGTGGTTGTTGTCGTCTTCGTCATCACCGTCGTCACGTCGTCTTTGTGTAGAGGCAAGGGGGTCTTTTTGGCGTCTCGGCAATTGGCAACCTTGCCCCCGGAGGTCGCGGCAGTTAGTTTCCCTGGCACGGGCTTTGGGAGCGGTTTCTGATGGCGTCCGCGTATCTTTGGCGATTCGGGGAATTCTGACCTCGTGCAGGTGAGGGAGACCGCCAGCGACGACTTGGTGAAGACGCTTGGTTGGTCGGTAGGTGATCAGCACCATGGTCACGAGGGTCTTCAGAGTAAAAAGAAGCGGGCCGAGAAAAGTTTCCAAACCGGGTTTCTCGATGACGGCAGTAGCGCGAGATGTGGCCTGGTTCGCCGCAGTTGAAACAAAGGGGTCGACGGTCGGCAGTGCGCCACAAGTCGGTCCGACGTACTGGTGGTCGCCGCACAGGTTCACGCTGCCACCACGGCAAGGTAACGGGCCGCGGCTGAAAGGGTGGTTCTTCTGGGGCAGGCGGATGACGGCGCACGGCATCAGCATAGGACAGTGGACGTGGTTCGGGTGGGGGCGCCGGTGATGGAAAGGCTTGCCGTAGTTCCTGGCGCACGATTTCTGCAACAGAAGCAACTGGGGGATCGGTAGACGGAAGGCCGAGGGCCCGCAGCTCTTCCCGCAGGATTTGTCGAATCATTTGCCGTAAAGAGTTTTCGGAAACGGCAGCGTTTTGAGCGGCGGCACCAACAGGCGTTTGGTCGGGCAGGCGGTCAAAGTGGCGGCATCGTTGCCGGAGCGCCCGCTCAATGACAGTCGCCTCTTTGATGAATTCATCCACTGTTGTTGGCGGATTTCGTACAAGGCCGGCGAAAAGCGGTTCCTTAACTCCCCGCATCAGATGACGAACTTTCCTTGCCTCGGGCATGTCAGGGTCAGCGCGGCGAAATAGGCGGACCATATCCTCAGCGAACATGGCCACGCTTTCGTTCGGCTTTTGCATGCGGGCTTCGATCATCTGTTGTGCGAGATCCCGTCGGTCCGCACTCAGGAACGTCTCGAGAAGCTTTTGGCGGAAATCGTCCCAGGTTTGGAAAGTAGGCTCCCTGTTCTCGTACCATGTGCGAGCGCTATTTTCCATTGCGAAGTAGGCACGGCCAAGTTTTTCTTGCACGCTCCAACGATTCACCACAGCGGTCCGCTCGAACTGGTCGAGCCAGTCCTCGACATCTTCATACGGTTCTCCACGGAAGACTTCGGGAACACGAGGAGTCTCAAAAGTTACCTGGTAAGGGTGAGTCGTTTGGGCCGGGGCCGGGGGAAGATTCGCAGACGCTGAAGGGGCCGCCATGTTGGTAACAGGAGATTCGGTCAAGAGTTCTGGGCTTAGGCCTAATAGGCGCCGGCTGAATCGGTGTACTGGAGTCGCAACAAGACGTTGAGGCTCCGGACTGGGTGTACGGTCCCGAACAACGCTTTCTTGCATCAGGTTGCAGGCCCCAGCACCTCCACCAGTGTCCCGACGTCAAGAGAGAGGTCGTACTAGAAGACGCTGAGAAAACAGCAGCGGGTCGGTCTTTTTGTTAACCGCGTGAGAGAGAGTTCCTCATCTTTGTCGTTGTTGCATTCTGCATAAAATCGTGCAGATGCGCGTATGCGCTGTCGCCTTCGTCTTTTTCGCGGGACGCACGTGACAATATATAAAGAGAGAGAGAGAGAGAGAGAGAGAGAGCGTTTCAGGGTGCGTCTGTTTTGCAGCATGTTTTCTAGCTCCGATGTGATGTTGGTTATGTTCTCAATCCATGTATTTCGTGCTTTATTCACCGTTAATTTATTTTTGTTTGCCTTATGCACTAAGCTGATATGCGTTTTCTTAATTATCTTGTTCGTTTGCATTATTTGTGCTATACGAGTTTTATTAATTCATTCGATGCCATATAAATGCAATTAGGCATGCTTTAACTGATATTTCGTGTATTATACGACGCAAAGGAATATCGGTAGCACTCCTGTTGTCACCAAAAGATGGTCTGTTACCGTGTTCCATAAGACATAAGGCTTTCGCTTTAGTTATTAGAATATGCACTGGACGAAACGCGCACTTCAGCTGGACATTTGAAATGAGTTTGAATCTAATTTTCTGCGCCACTTTTCGAACAGTGAAGCAGTTGTGAATTATTGTCAATGACAAATGACAATTTGTCGGTGGGCGCCAGTGTAACCGCACACGCAATGATATTTTGTCGACAGCCACCGATCAGCTGTAATCGGCGGCCAAAATGCATTCTGATTGTCGACCATATGTGCCTGAAGTTTTCTTCAAACGCCTTTTAAGACTACTACTTCTTGCTTGCTAGGCAGGGAAGAAAACGTCGTGTGCATGATTAAAGTAATCGCACTGTTCTTTTTATTGCAAATTTCGGCGCAGAAAAGCACTTTCGAGCTGTTCGATCGTAGCATGCATCGCTAAGCTGTGATGGTGGAATCGGTCTACCGCTACAGAACTGTTGTTGATAGCGTGGTTTTTGTCGCGGAAGCTATTCTTAGAAGCTATAACAATATACAGCTTCACTGCAAAAGTGCAACCTTAATCAGCGCGTACGAATAATTCAGCGACATGACGCTCGCACCGGAACATGGCGCCGCATTTGTCTGCAGCCCGCGCAACGTGTGGCTTCACCACACAGTCGTTGAATATAATGGTGGACCTATGCGCAACTCTGCTCCCGTATGAAGCATAACTCTAGGTAGCGCTGCCTGCGTCACACGTGCATCCGAGCGGCTTTCCCGATATGCGATGGACGTGTTTCCCTCTCCAATATAATAAGTCTCTCAGATGTGTTCCTTCGTGCACCTTCTTTGTGGTTCGAAGCAATGCCGCCGCTGCATGTAGTGTTGCAGTGACGCTTCCCCATCGGTTGCCCGCATAGCACCACGAACGGTGACATGCTATCTCGGAACACCGCATTTTTTACAGAGACAGCATGAGCGGCAGTATCGTGAGCACGAGGAATGCAAGACGCCGTTCCACGATTCTGCACACAACTGAACAAAAAAATTACTCAATATGATTTCCGTCGTGAGGCACTACATGATGGGTTCTCTTCCCCATAACCGTAAATGGTCAAGAGCAGAAAGGGGCTGTAGGAAGAGTGGTGAACGGTTCGATCAGGCGTATCTGGCTGGCATTGAAAAAAATAAAGGAGGCGCTGTATAGATTGAACAAAGACTAAGGTCAAAACACAGCCTATTATTTTGGTATACTTTCCATACACAAGATCTTGTATATCTGACACATACCTCAGCCGCGTCCGTTGGCTGTTTTTTATTAATCTTTGGCAGCTGAGCTTCATACGGCCGAGACGTTTTTCTAGAGGTTCGCGTGCAAATACTGAGCCCCGACGTTCTGCATTGATAAATAAGATTGCGGTTTTAGCTCTAGTCACAAAAAAAAACGAGAAAAAGAAAGACCCGACAGCGATGACTAAAGCGTTCATAACACGCGTATGCCAGCAAAGTCGGCAGACGTATGCACGGCGTGCAACATCATATAAAACATGAAGCCATTGAAACACCAGTGTTTTCGTAACAGTACAGCAATGCTGTCATGAATGAATGCCTACTCTGGTCACAGTTGAACTGGGACCTCCAAGCAGCGCAACACTCGGTCTTTCATTCGGCCAATTTTTTTTTTTTTTTTTTATCGATGACCCCACTCTTTTGACAGAAAATCAGTTTTTGCGCTTTGAAATGTTGCTCTCGCACTGCATGTAGTATACGGGTGGTTCATTGAAGTAACTATGGCGGGTAAAACTTTAGATGTCTGCGGCACTTTTTCTTCATAGGTGGTTGCACACAAGCATGCACCAATAAGCGCGTTCTCCCCTCTGACGTCGTGAGCCAGACAGCCGACGACCCTGTTTTCGGAAAACATTGTCAAGTGCATGGGTGGGAGTCATCACGCCGGTGATCGGCTGCCACACTTCGGTCACCTGCCTTCTGCAGAGTCTTAAAGGGACACTAAGGAGAAAGACAAGCTTTCTACTTATAGTAGATTAATACTTCACAATTCTAAAACCGCCACGCTTGCCACGTGAAAACGCTAGGTAAGCGGGAAAACGCCCAAATAGATTGATTGATATGTGTGGTTTAACGTCCCAAAACCACCATATGACTATGAGAGACGCCGTAGTGGAAGGCTTCGGAAACTTAGACCACCTGGGGTTCTTTAACGTGCACCCAAATCTGAGCACACGGGCCTACAACATTACCGCCTCCACCGGAATTGCAGCCGCCGCAGCCAGGTTTCGATTCTGCAACCTGCGGGTCAGCAGCCGAGTACCTTAGCCACTAGACCACCGCGGCGGGGCAACGCACAAATAGAAAACGCTGGTGGCGACGCCACCTTAGAATTCCCGCAATCAAACGCTGTGGCGTCGTAGATTTCGACAGCGCCTATACGTCCTACGCTGTTCCTAATGAGTGAAAATGAAGTGCATCCTCTTGTACAGCCAGAGAGTGACGTGCTAAGTTTCAAGAAATAATTTTGTTGAGTCAATGTCCCCAATGATAACCTCACAAGGTGATTTCGGCGAGAAATTTTTAGAAATGAATACTTGGCCTATTTTCTCCTCTATTTGTGAACTAACCATGATAAAATTAACGACATACGAGTTCTCAGAGTACAATTTATCAATACAAATTGATTCATTGCTTCACTTTAAGCTGCGCCCGCACATCCTCTCACACGGCGAGACAGCGACAATATAATTATACTTCATGGACGTTCTGGATTTCCCCTTGTCAAGGACCCAGACATGACAGCCTTATACTTGCAACAGTGGCTAGCGTTTATTATAGTTATATTTTTGAGCACACCCTATAAGTTTAACATATTACCATAATTATTCGGCCCATATACTTTTAATGCTCTTATATTTTACGCATTTATAGAACGACTAACCGTGAACCTTTCCACAGATATGTGCTACATCTATACAGCTCACGTGCTATTGTCAGTTTATTATATTGTGCATATATCCTGCTGTTCTTTGGTCAAAACAACGCTATTTGTATCTTTGGCCAAAAACGACGCTGTTAACCAAAGGTGAAGATGCAACGTCACCAACGTGGCAGTACGTCCAACCTTGCGCTGCTCTTCCTTCGTTTTTCGTCGAGCACATTTTATATTACCTTTTTTTTTTCACTCCCTTCTTACCGTTTACCATGACTGCGGGTATGGGAGTCTTGTGGTTTCTCAGGTTATGCTAACGAGTGCCTCTTTCTTTTTAAACAGATGAGCAGTCTTTGGAAACTCCACGCCTTTTGCGACACCAGAATACTGAAGTAGGGAGCTCTGAAAGGTCATTTACAGGGAAGCGAGGCACACGGTATAAAAAGAAGGCAAGTGAAAAGAAATGAGTGTGCCGAGTGAGACTAGAGAGTACAATAGTATTGAAGATTGGGCTATAATTGGTAAGGCAGCATTTATGGGTTCAGCACGAGAATGACGAAGACGGAAGAGTATACGGAAGGGACACAGACGAGCGCTGACTCGCAAATACGAAGTTTTATATCTGGAAAATATGTACGTGAAAGAAATAAAAACAAAAAAGAAACTATCAACATAGCACAAAATATTAAAATTGAAGAGAAAACTTTAAAAAATCATGTGCACAGCATATCCACGTAGTGAATGATGATGAGTGGGGCGAAGCTTCGGATGGTTTTATCGGTAAACCGTAAACCCGTCCGTCCGTCTCTGTCTGTCTGTCTAAGCTGTCCGTCCGTCTATTCGTCCTTCTCTTTATCCATTCGTCCGTCCATCCGTCCGCCTGCCTGCCTGCCTGCCTGCCTGCCTGCCTGCCTGCCTGCCTGCCCGCCCGCTTCTCGTCCGTCCGTCCGGAAGGAAGGAAGGATGCGGGATTGAGACAATAAGGAGCTTCACCCCTAATAACGTGCGTATCAAATAGGTAGGGGGTAAAATCAGTCTTCTTCATTCCCTAAATATTCTAGAATTTGTCTAATGGTTCAGCGGGAAATGAAGTAAAATGACGAAGAAAGAAGTGACTGCGGAAGTAATCATATTTCCACGTTTGTGCCCCGCAAGCACGGTATCGTTTACCGGATTTTTCTTACATCCTTTTACATGTGCACAGTCATATATGAGGGACAGAGTGGTCAATGCAATCATATGCTCTGAAGAGAGCACGAAAAACCGCTCAAGAATCCGAACGCTTCGTATTTGGCAACGCACTGCCGCACTTGTGGCTGCTCACTTGTTTTTGCCGATACAGCAAATTTGTCAAAACATAGTTCCCAGTTAACTAGGAAAATGATAGAAGCATCCCATATGATACGAATGGATGACGCATGCGTCAGTGAGGCATCGATGTATCTCAAGGACAAAGAGTTCGCCTATTTTCTGAGCACGTGTGCCCGCGTTATAGGTGATACGCTATGTATTCAATTTGTCTATTCAATTTTAACACTTCCGCGCAAGGTTGATACGTTTTCATTGCTTGTTTTTCGTTGCTTTCAGTCTTTCACATTCACTTGCTCTTCAAATCAAACTTTTCAGTTGCGAAACAGCGCTCGTCTGAGATCCTTCTGTACTGAATGATTGATTGAGTGATTGATTGATATGTGAGGTTTAACGTCTCAAAACCAACATATGATTATGAGAGACGTCGTAGTGGAGGGCTCCGGAAATTTCTACCACCTGGGGTTCTTTAACGTGCACCCCAATCTGAGCACAGGGGCCTACAGCATTTTCACCTCCACCGAAAATGCAGCCGCCGTAGCCGGGATTCGATCCCGCAACCTGCGGGTCAGCAGTCGAGTACCTTAGCCACAAGACCACCGAAGCGGCCCGACCTACGTCGGTCACGCGCTATACCCTGAAGTTCTACGACAAAATGCATTGAGCAGAGAGCATCTACAGGTGTACGCGTGAATTTTCTTTAAGTAAAAACAAAACCTTGATATGGTTTTGACGTTTTTGTACAAACAAATTGAGCCGTTATACAACAAGTCTTGGGAATCATTTTTAGACCAATTTAAGTTTTCTACGTCAAATGTGTAATTTATTACAAGACTTTGAACACGCGAATAGCTACAGATCACAGCGGCACAGCCGAATGCGTCTTAAACTTCTCGCTTACAATCTGTGTAGCACTTTTACTACACAGATCGGGCACCAGTGCTATGCGTAGCACTGGTGCCCGATCTGATTGGATATGCCCAGACGACGCCACTGAGCCTCCGATGGACAGCGAGCGTCATCTGCTTCTGTACAACGTGGTCCCAGTTAGTGTTTTTTACGTTGATATTTCTTTTCTTGGACACCATGACTTACCTTAGCGGCGCTCTGCTCTACAAACCTTGAGCTGGTGACTTGTCAAGGTGCGACATCGTGTAAGGTATGTAAGGCAACTGGCGACCGGAGTCGCTTCAGCTCGTCGGTGCTATAAGCGCCGGGCTGTCTTTATCCGATAAACGCCATGATTCACGCATCAGTGGCTGTAACTTTACTCCCGAAGACACAACACTGCACGAGTGTACGCTTATCGGCGATCGTTCTCAAGAACAGTTTCGTTTGAACGCATACTTCCTGGCGTTCGCATAGATTTTCAGCGTACAGCAGAATAGAGTAAGAACGGCTGGCAAAGTTGCGGCCCCCTTGCGAAGGAGATCTAAACAACTCCGCGATCCGCTTCTTCTCCGCTGTCCGAAGGCGCACTGCCACAGTTGATCACAGACGCCATGCTAGCCACCATAGCCATGCATAAGGTAGCGCAGCGCAGCCCGTCGAGTGCGCTGCTGTCGCCAACGGGTTAAAAGGAAGGGCAGTACTGAGAAGGAGGGTAACATATTATTGCCCATAGCTGCTTTGATACAACGTGCGTCGCTTAATTTATGGTGCGAATGACTCGGCGATGTCGTATGCCTAGAAGGTGACGAAATTTTAGAAAAACCGTTTCAGTACCTCTTCAGAGGCTCCACCACACATGCGTGTTACAACGTGTCAGCGCATGGCATGCCCTCTTGGATAGAAGGCGGGCAACTACGTATACGTGGCTAATCGCCCTTTTCCTTCACAGCAACGCGACGCCACGCAGAGTCTACACGCCACGCGCTGACGCGTTGGAACGCGTACGTGTGGTTAGTGCTTAAATCATGCTGTTTTACGCCCCAATCAACAAAATCCTTATGAAGCAGTTGACAGGTGGTTAATTTCGACCACGTAGGTTTCTTTTTAAGGTGTGCCCGTAAATTTGTAATCACGGGTGCTTTTGGACTTCACCCACATTGGACTTCACCACTGCCAGAATTCAAATCTGCTGCTAAGCACCTATAGACGTGGGGCAGAAGTGAACATGTCGCGGCATCAGAAAGTTTGAAAGTCACTTTACATATATATATATATATATATATATATATATATATATATATATATATATATATATATATATATATATATATATATATAGATAGATATTCACGTAACTGGCACACTAGATTGTCTTTGCAGCTTGAAGTCTCCCCCTCTTGAGACCATGCACGGACTTGTACGCGTACCTGCTGTTCCCTCGTTGTCTACGCTTGTCTTTTCACTTTTGAAAGCGGAAAAGGAAGAAACAAGCGCAGTTCCCTTACTGCCTCTCTCAATGGAGGGCCCCTCCACAGTTCTGCGCAGGAGATGGGGGTAAGGAGGGAATAAAAGGGATAGGAAAGAATTAAACGTATAGAGATAGAGAGAGGGGCAGAAACAGCCACATGGGGAAGTAAGGAGAAGATAGGAAAGATGGACACGGTCGCAGGAGTCCGAAGACGGTGCACCACTCGGCGAGAGCTCTTGTCGTAGTCAGGAGATGGCGGAGGGCGAGCCGGTCGGCTAGAGCTGCGCTGTCGTCGGAGATCGCGGGGGCACAACCGGTCGGCACGAAATCCAGCGAGCGAGTCGCTTGACTGCATTATCTCACCTCCTCGTGTTTATTTATGGCCGAATGCCACGCGGGTGTCGTGCTTTTCATGCAAGCTGCGACAGTGAAGCGCTCATCGGAATGTCGAAAAAGCAGGCACAAAGGAGCTTTAATGCAACACAACTAGATTGTCACCGATTTTTTTCTAGTGTGGCATGTCAAGCACGTTTGGTCATGCTGCAGCGTCACTGTGACAACAGGCTGCTACTGAGACTTGACAGGATTGATCAGGGAGCATACGGGAAGGATATCTCATCTACGCACTCCTTGAGCCTTATAAATGATTGTTCGCATTTTTGTGTGTGTGTGTGTGTGACATAACTAGACACCCGATTTTAGGCAAGCCCCTATTTCGACTCTAATCACTCCATTTTTATATATGAGCATGAATTATATGTTAAAACGGGCTAATACATTGTTCATATAGCACCTATAATTACTTATTCTTGGCTTTTGTGCCCAGTGCCTAAAAATGCTTATTTTTCATGTTTCGCTTTCGAATGCATTTGAAGCTGTCATTCATCTTACACAGCAGAACCGACTGTTGAGAACTCTATGGGGTTCAACCTAGTCCTTTCATGAACTTTCATAAAACAACCGCTAGCAGCAGCGAAACGGGACGTGCCGGCCAGCACATACACCGCCGCGCTGACATGGCGCTAGTGGTAGGCGAAACCGCAGAAACCAAAGGCAGAAGGGAAAATGTGGTGTGTGCGCGGCTGTTAATTTGTTGGTAAATAACTTTTTAAGGTGTACACTGACATGCAGAAATCGACCTTACGCAATTCCACTCGGTCTATACGAGGCATTCCTCCATTCTGGTCTTTTAGCGGTCCGGATATCTGCTCCTACCCTATCTTTCACAGACTGGCTAAAAAGAAGTCCAAGGTGTTTGTTGATTTGGCAGTGGACATTTGACACATCATGCTACAGAATTAAAGGAGACCGTGTTCTGCGAACCGTGTGGGAAGGACAATTGCACGGCTTTGTCCAACTCTTGGCGCCTTTATAGCAGTATCACAAATAACATTTATTTTCCTGTTGTAGATACAGGTCGCGCACGTGACCTATATTTACGACGTCAGATGCCTAAAACTTTCTTTTGCCAGCCTGTTTTCGGTGCCTGAAACGTGTTTTTTAATGCCTAAAAACCCGGCTTCTTAAAATAAAACTTAAAAAGGTTCTTAAGAGAAGCCTTGAATAATCTTCTTGTAAATAAGTTTATCATCGCAGCTCATTAATACACGATATAATCAGGGTGTTTTGTTTTTCATCTTCACGCCGAAATATGCGCACGTGATAATACAGATTTCAAAGTGTTTTATTCTTACGTCGGCCACACTGGATCAACGAACTTTTGTGAAACTTGATATGCGAAATCTAGGGCGCCCTCGATTAATCATCTGATTTATTGTTTAACGATTGGATACTGCGTAGGCACCGGTAGTCTCCATCAATATTTATGACATTACGACAGTTGGTGCGAGAACATCAATCAAGGTGGCCCCGCCTCATATTTTTTGTTCGTGTTCTCGTTTACTAAGCTTTTCGCGGCAAGCGTGATCTAAAATATCGTGACAGAGAAAATTTCTAGTACGAAAAAGTTTTTTTTAGCGTCCCTTTAAATACAATGAATGAATAAACTTTATTTAAAGTCCGACAGTGTTCACCAGGCGAGGTGGGGCAAGGGGGATTAACCCCTGTCCCTTCCCACTCTCCGTCGATTATGACGACTGTCTCAGGTTTAGCCATCGCAGTGATGGCGGCACAACAATATAATGCGAGTCTTTTGAGTGATTCAGAACAAGTTGGTTCGTTCTTAGGCGAATTTCACACATTAAATTCGAGGCAGCTAAACATATTAGCACACGTACACGTTTGCAGCGTGTCGGCGCGCACTTATGTTTACTTTACCTAGCAATCCCCGAAACTTTTGCTTTTCAGGCTTTAGAAGCTGTGCTTCGAGGGAAGCACACAACAGAAACCACTGACGCGATTAAAAGCTGAAGTGCACCTTCGCATGGTTCATTGTAAGAGTGCACTGCATGCCTCAATTCAGCAAGTCAGTGGTTTTCGGTCGGGGTGGGTGTATTTCCGCGTGGACCAGTTGTGGCAGGGGGAGTACGAGACAGCGCCGCCATTCCCATCATCACTGGCGCCTTTGCATTCGCACGTCGGTTACGGCCGCTGAAATTACTTTCACAGTGAGACTGACGCCGCAAATAGCTGAAGGCCACTAACCCTAGTATTCGCACTTTTATTCTCTAACTAGCAGGCTACAGATTTTCATGACGTTGGTGTTCTTGCGAAACTTCGGCTCAACATTGACACAGTTGTTCTTGCCGCCATCACTGCGATGCGGTCACAGTCGATCATTCACACATCTGCATGCCTAAACCGCATTGTGAATAAGCAATTTCGCCCGACCAATATCGCGTCACGAGGCACATATTTGGCTTACCTTTCAGCTGGGGGCATTTGCTACGGCCCATGAAAACTTGAGAAACCTAGGGCACACGCAACCAACTTAGAAACACACCAGTATTCTACTAGAGAATTCGCGTCAAAGGAGACATCGGAGGCCAGAATTGCAGTGTCCAAAACCCCCGAACGGCCAGTAGCGGCGGCGTCACACACGGCCGGCCGTCTTAAGAACTGTGCACGCACGCTAGCTTGCAAAATATGTCTTTATAACACAGATAAACACACACTCTAATGGAGTATAGAAATGGACGGAATGCCTCTTCTTCATTTTATGCCAACATATAGAAAGCACAACGTCACAGCGACAAATTAGTTTAAAATAACGTTACAGTGAGAAAGCACTTTACACACTATGTGACATCCATGACTTGGTGGTAAAGCAGACACTAAACCCTTGATACGGCAGATGAGTTCAGCAGCCGGTGCGAAACGCAAAGGAAGCGAGAAATGACTTCACTCCTTCAACAATATAAGTGACCATGTCTGCTTCAGAGAATTTCATTTAAGCTATAGATAAAACATCGTTGCTCGTCGACAGGAGTTCTTCGTGCCCTGGTCAGCAGTGACATTCTTTGCACGGCCGCTGAGCTCCTCATTGACAAGGAGCCCATCAGGGGTGACAGACACAAATAAAGTGAAACAGAGGGAATCTGCATTGTCCATGTCTTCCGTTTGCATCGACACTGTGTCTGTTCGTGTGCGCTGGCCCCTGTGGCTTCGCATGAAGCGCGTAAATGGTAAACACAATCTCTGCTGTTTAAAGGGCCCTGAAAATGGCGGCGCCCGAGATCCTAGGCCGCAACGCGCAACGATCTCGTTTTATTCTGCAGAGCCCTCGCACGGGTTTGAAAAAAAAACATAGAAGAAGAAAACAAAGGCGCCCACAGTCTTTACGGGCATCACAAAAGAGCGGATGGAATGTTGTGCGGAGAGTCAAGAGTACAGCCCGCGTCACGAGCCCGCCGGTGGCTCACTGCTACTGCTGTTGAGGTTTACGCTGGACGTGGAGTTGTTGTTGTTGAAGAGCGACGCGAGCACGCTCATAAGACGCAGCTCGTGGTCCATCTCCTCCCTGCGCATGCGCTCGAGCCGTTCGAGCTCCTCGTGGCGCAACCGCTCGAGCAGGTCCAGCTCGAGCCGCATGCGCTTGTGCTCCAACTCGACGAACTTGTCGATGCCGCGCGTGATGAGGTCAGTGAGCGTCGAGGCCGCCAACGTGGGCGGCGAGGGCGCGTCGGGCAGCTTGCGCTTGAGCGAGGCCCGCGGGCCACCCGCGCCAGCGGCCGGGAACCGCGCCCCGTCCCCGGGTTCGGCGGTCGTCGTCGTGATGGTCGGGAAGTTGTCGGCAGGAAACCTCAGAGCGGTGGCGCACTCGACGGGCGGTGAGCTGGGCGAGCGGCTATAGTCGAGGCCCTGGGCCACGCCACCGCCAGTGCTGCCACCACCTCCGGCACGGAAGAACCCCTGGGCCCGCTCGTCGTTGCCGTTGCCCTCAGCCGGTGGCGCCGAACAGCCCGGTCCTGCGAGAGAGCCATTGTTGCGCTGTAGGGCCAACAACCTCCGTTGCCCTCGCGGGAGCGCCCGAGCGCGTCGCCCGGGTCCGCTCCACTCGGCAGCCCCCCCCCCCCCCCCCTGCGCGGAAAGCCCTAATGGACGCCGCTCGGACGCGCGCCCCGGAGGGCCCCCCGAGGGGAAGCCCCCAAACTCGTCGCGGCCGCTGACTCAGGGACAGACCACACGACAAGCCCAAGGCCCAGCTCGCCGGTCGCCCCAATAAAACCTGTTTCCAGGCTGCAGCCACCGAGCCAAACTGCGGCGCTCGAACATTCTCGAAGGCATTTTTTTTCCTCCCCGGGACACTCACGATGACGCTACTTCGCGACCCACAAGGCTCGGTAACGCCACTGGGCAGAGAGGAAGGGAAAACGAGCGCGGGAGGGGGGGGGGGGGGGGGACCAGCGGCGACGCCTGCCAAACTGCACCCTGGACGCGAGAAGCGCTGCGAAGGTTTCCTCCTCCACGCAGAACCCCTCTGCGCGACGTCGTCCGCAGTGCCGCTTCCTTTTACGCCGCGGCGAAAGAGTTAGGCCACATCGAATAGCAAATTTTTACAATCCAATGTTGTAGTACAGAAAATGCTTATATTACGTTTGTTAACGCCATTTTGCTTTAGCTTTCATTTTTGTGTAAATAGGGATAGACGCCCAAACGAAAAAAGTTTTTATCGAGCGATACATTTTGTTCCTGCCGTATCATTTGTTGCACTGTGCGGTCTGTCCCAGGGAGTTAACTTTGACAAGGTATTTGGTGAAGCGACGAAGGACGCATAAAAAAGGAAATTAAACTAATTGCTACGAGATACTTATCTACGTTAATGAGAGAAACCTACGTATGCGTCTTCGAACGTAAGGCTCGGGTGGAATCGGTAGGCGATCTGGAAGGCGAAAACAACCAAAACAATGACACGCAATGCCCACAAGCTGCCTGCTTTCACACAATGAGCTCTGCAATCGGTTAGATATGCAAAACACAGTTTTTATTAATAAGAATGTATCTCAAACAGGCCTCGCGTAGACAGGCGGGCTTCACACATCATCAAAACACTGCGAACGGTCACTTGTTCTCCGAGAATGCATTGCAGCAATACAGCATAACACAGATTTAGTTTAGACGCCCGCAGCCACTCTGCGGATGCTGGCTGCCATTGGGAAATGGTTGGCAGTCCGAGCCCTAAAACCTGCTGCAGCAGTTTTACTAAAATGTCTATTAGCTTAACTTGCGCGTCTTTCTCATTTCACTTTGCCTTTTGCGATTGAAAAAAAAATTTTCGTCTGCAAAATCGAACCATTTGGCGGGGATACGGAGGAAGTGAAAAGTTAGCTTGCGGGGAACTGTCAGCAAACACCCATACAGCGCAACAGAAAAAATTACGACACTATATACGATTACATTAATCACAGGCGTGCGCACGAGGGGAAGGAAGGGGCGCCCCGTTAGTCATCGAAGGGAGGGCCGAGACTTCCCCACACATTCACTCAGTCAGACCTGCCCGCGATTGCGTTCAGAACAGAGTTGTGGCCATTCGTCGATAATGGCGACCAGGAGGGATCCCTGATATTGCATTCCAAGAAATGTTTACTTCCCACCTTTTTCTTCGAAAATGCAGACAGGTCAATGTGAAAAGCACGTCATCCTTGCCTTTTAACTTTTACATACATTGCGTAACTTTTGTATAGACTCCACCAATAAGGGGAGGAGGTGCGCTAAGTAAAACTTTGCCCCCCCCCCCCCACTTGGAGGACCACACGCCCACAATACTGATGTCAAAACAACAGCTCGCAAAACATTGAACTCTATTATAGCAGCAAGCATTACAGACTAGAAACTGCCACTAAGAAGTGACTGAGAAGTCACAGTTCTAAGTCAATGACTAATAAGTCACTTTGGGACCAGAATGCCAAAATTCTCATGACTGGGACCCTCGTCTCCATAACACCCATAACAAATTTTCGTATAACTTGTATTATTAAGTTGAAACTAATTTGTAGGGACGTTAGCCCCGCCACCACTCTGAGTATCCGAAAGTACCTAAGCATCCTCAAATCGTAGATGAACACAGTTACACTGTATTCGTAAAGGAAACTTCAAGTATTCTTCCCTATTTTGGGAGAAATCGAAAGAGAGAAAAAGATAGCGCAGCGCACACACAGTATAAAGTATCAAACCGGTTGTCCTGGACTGGTTAACCTCCCTATCTTTCCTTCTCTACCATTTCTTCTGTCTTCACCCTTTTAAAAATGTTGCTACTTGCTGAAGAAACTGAACGTTTGGCCGGAATTTTCGATGCAATGTTTTTGGTTGGTTCCTACAGACATCGGCTACGTAATGTAATCTTAAAGAAAGAAACGCGCATAAATTAGCCTAGTCAGTTCCACGTTATAAATCCACACAACGACAAATTAAGATATTGCCCCCTACTACAGCGTCTCTCATAACCATATGATGGTTTTGGGACGTTAAACCCCGCATATCAATCAACCAAATTAAGATATCCGGACAACTTGATGAAAGGGCATTTACACCCGTTTGTTTCATTATTTTGAAATATGCAGAACGTATAGTAAAAAAAAAAGCCTACCTTGACAGCGGTCACAACGCACGTCAGCGCTAAAGGCAAGTAGTGCGCAAGATCACAATTAAATTAAATTCTGGGGTTTTGCGTGCCAGAACCACGATACGAGTTACGAGGAATGTCGTATAGCGAGGGGCTTGAGGTTGACACGTAGGCTTTTTTTTTTTACATTTTGCCCCTTCCCCCCTTGTGTAATTGCGGCCGCCTTGGTGGGGACTCAAATCGGCGTCCTCGAACTGACCAGAGCAATATCTTAGCCAATTTGCCACCACGTGGGGATGCGCTAGCTCTAATCCTAGGAGCATACACGGGCATGCTTCATGGGCTACGACAGTAACAGTCATCGCCTCTTATTTTCTGTATTTGCGCTTGCACATTGATTTCTCTCCATCCGAAACTTTCGGTCATATTAACGCGACACGGCCTGTGTCGCAGAAAATGCGATGTCGACGGCGTTGGTTGTGATCGAAAAATCGGTGGTGTATGCAAGTAAAAGTTGAAAGTTCTGATGAACAAAAACAATAAAACCCGGTGTTCGAGCCGGAATCGAACCCACCGTAACAGATACCACGAGCGGCGGGAGGGATTCATTGCGGCCACCCACCACTTGGTTGTGCAGTCTTTGCTAAGTCATGGTGAGAGTCAGGTGATGGCGCTGATGTTTCAGGACATTGTGTACGCTTGTGACCTGTAGGCCCAACAATGCGCCAGCGTTGTTGGGCCTACGACTCAAACGTATATCCACTAGTCATTAGCGTCCCTTTATTTTATTTCCCCACTAGCAGGGTAATACACCGGGGGCATCTAGCTAGTTAATTTTCGACCATACTGAGATAATGCTCTGTTCCAAGTAGTATTGACAGTCCTGAACAGCTAGGGTGGTTCATTTTGCCCAGACATTCGTCATTATTCCTAATTCAGAAATAAACAACTAGCTAAAACCGAAACCGAAACAGGCAGCTGCTCCGTCCTCCATGGTGGGTATCCGATGACGTCACGAAATCCGCTACACCCCTTCCCCCCGTGGGTGGCCAGGATGTAAACATAGCTCAGGTGCCTCTTCCGACGCGGAATAATGCTTTGACAGCTCGTCCAAACTTAGCAGTGACAAGTTCAGCGATGATTGCAGCTACTATCTTGACGCGGAAGCATAGCCTTTTCGTTTCGACTCGCCAGCGCGAGAAGCATCTGACGTACCCCAAATCAATCTTCGCATTGCTCAATAATGTGCATGCTTGTAAGACCCGACGACAACGACGACAAACATGTATGCAGCTGACAAAATTTAATTGTGCTCGCGTCGTCATCGCCTCGTAGAAGAAAGCGCGCGCTGCATCCGTCTGCTGGGCAAGGCGTCACTTACACCGGGTGGACCACGTTTACAAGCATGATTCCAGAACTGGCTAACAATTTTTAAAATTGGTTTTCTGAAAGAACTAAATGACTTACGGTTGTGTAGAAGGCGGAGGACAAGAACATCAAGAGAGAAGGCAGGGAGGTTAACCAGGCACATGCCCGGTTTGCTACCCTACGCTGGGGGAATGGGAAGGGGAGCATAAAGATGAGAAAGAGGAAAGAGAAGAGAAAAAGAAAGGATTGTCAGTCAATGGGCTGACGCGTATGCAGCGATGGCACTATACACAAAAGTTAAAGGTGTTCACATAGGACTGTAGTCCTCAAAAAGCACATAATTTGGCACTTATCACCACAGTACCGACGAGAACACGTGTTCAAAGTTGTCATTAAATCGGTGAATATCGAAAATCACCGGAGTTCTCTTTTGGTAACATCCCTGCCTTTACGTTTTCTCATTTTTCTTCTTGAAGAGTCGAAATGTGCGAAGAGATTGTGCTCACCGATATTTCGACTTAAGACCATGCAGCAGCTACGCATCTAAGAAACTACGCGAAAAAAAAAATGAGTGGAGATTATACTGGCACTAGGAAGTGACCAACAGCGGGCTTCCTTAAATACAATTACTGTTCTCTAATACTAGATAATTATCATCCTCATCAGCCTGACTGTATACGTCCACTGCAAGACTAAGACCTCTCCCATGTTCCCACCAGTCAACTCGGTCCTGTGCTTGCTGCTGCCAATTTATACCCGCAAATTTCTCAATCTCATCTATTGTAACATAACTGCGATGTGACAACATTCATCAAATGTCAATAAGGAGGAGTAAACAGCTTTCACTTCCCCAGCCGAATACTGGTGCCTACGCTGATAAGCTTCAAAGACTTAACTGGCATCTTCGCTACCGCAGATCGAACAGCGATTCCCGAATACTCGCAGTGCTAAGGCCCTCTTAGATAAGATAAGCCCGATGGCACACCTTGTCTTTATCGTAAACATTGATATTTTATTTCACGTTGCGTGCCAACTATTCAACTGCCTATAACGAACAGTAATCTACTTCATTAGATCTCTAGACTGAGCACCTATAGCTAACACCATGGTCGTCACAAGGCGTTAGGAAGGTATACATACCTAGGTGATTGTAATTGATTGATATGTGGGGTTTAACGTCTCAAGACCACCATATGATTATGAGAGACGCCGTAGTGGAGGGCTCCGCAAATCTCGACCACCTGGGGTTATTTAACGTGCACTCAAATCTGAGCACGCGGGCCTACAACTTTTCCGCCTCTAGGTGAATGTATTAGCACACAATATCAAGCAACGAGTACCCGCATGTCTAAATTTTTAACGACGATAAAAAGACAACTTTGTAAGCGTTTTAGGAAGACAACCAGTTATAGATTTATGTAACAGGTTTGCTAGGTCCCCTGCGTCTGGAGGCCCAAGGTGAATTATGTTCACGTAGGTACCTGAATAACTACACGGGAGCTTATATTTCGATCTCATCGAAAGGTAGCCGGGGCCTACACCAGAACCTCTTGTTCGTGTTCGGCAGCGGAACTTCATTACCGTCAAGCCATCACGACTAATTTTTATGTCGAGCACCAGGTCGCATTGTACTATACTGCCTGCGTGTCGCGTTCCCTATATAACACGTTACTGATTGACAAGCTTTTCCCCTTAGCAACGAAGTTGAAGGCACACCTGGGCCGACGCATTATAGAGACGCACTGCCCGTCACGTTGACAGATACGTATGTACACATAATGCTGCTATCCAGCACGAGTGACCGCTACGCCGGATATGGGGGGCAAAGTACAAAACTGTGCATGTACTCGGATACATGTTTAGGCTGCAAAATGCATTCGTGGGACACAACTTTTGCGTGCTGATTAAGTAAAATCCCGTCATTAAACGTCACAGGAACCACGCTGTGTTATGTGTGCGAGTTAACGAACGTCGGTGGAAAGTACTCCGAGCAAATGGAGGGCGACAAATTTTAACGACACCAAACACCGGTGAATTAATGCACGAAACGTCAGTGCGCACACACCATAAAGTTTTCAGGAGCGTAGGAGTGCACGTATAGGCACTTCGCGCTGCATCATTGACGCACTATTATTTCGAAAGAGCAATTAATTGAATTTTGGTGTTTCACGTGCGAAAACCACGATCTGATAGTGAGTAGGATCTCCAGATTAATTTTAAATGCGAATGCTTTTCTTAGCGAACTTCGACGAGTTTGACCGTATCTATCTATCTATTTATCTATCTATCTATCTATCTATCTATCTATCTATCTATCTATCTATCTATCTATATATCTATATCTATACCTACCTACCTACCTACCTACCTACCTACCTACACTCTCCAGGCCGTTTGGATAATGGGATCTATACCAAATTTGGTATGGCATATCAAGGCTCTATGACGAGCGTAATTGATTAGTCATAACATTGAAATCATGAGATGTAGGCCATGAATGTCATGATTAATATGACATGGTCTTTATGCTCCTGCGATGGTTTGTTCACATGACATATCGAAAAACTGGTATGGTATGACATGACTTCATGATGAACATAAGCGACCGGCCCTCACGTTGAAATCATAACATGTAAGAACATGACTACATGCCACGCTCATGATGCGCTCGCGGTCGTTCCACCAGTTCCACATACACCAAATCTGATATTACGTGACGTGATTGGATGAAGGTATATAACTGGTGAAAACATCATAATCATGACATGCGTGTCATGTAAGAACATGTGTTCAAACCACGCTCATGATGCGCTCGCGGCCGTTTCGCTAGCTTCACATATACGAAATTTGGAACTAAGTGACGTGAATGAACTACGAAGGTAAATGACACGTCCAAACATGATAATCATGACATGCGTGTCATGTAAAACATGACTACATGCTACACTCATAGCACTCTCGCCGCTATTTCGCAAGCTTCACATTTACCAAATTTCGTATTACGTGACGTAAATGGACGACAAAAGCAAATGCCAGAAGCAAACATGATAATCATGATATGGAAGTCATGTACAGCATATTTTACGTCCGCCTCGTAAAATTGTGCTGACATATCAACCTTCCTTATTTTGTGCTTCGCATATCATCGTCGATTCCCACTGTACGTGGAATCTGCTTTTTTTTTTACACCTGAAAATGTTCATCGTGCACTGTACGGCAGTATTATGTGACATGTCTCTTCTGTTCCTAATGGAGGCGAAAATGCTGTAGGAGCGTGTGCTCAGATTTGGGTGCACCTTTGAGAACCCCAGGTGGTCAAAATTTCCGAAGACTATACGGCGTCTCTCGTGGTCATATCGTGATTTTGGGACCCCATCGGTTATTATTATAGGCTACACAGAAAGCACTAAACACGACAAGATACTCGGCGGCAAGTGATTACTTGCTCTACGAGTATTCACAGGCTTGATCTCAGTGGCTATAGGTGAACCGGAGATCAGCTGCACCTTTTCCAAAAATTCGGATCAACTTCATCGTGCACACGAGATTCATCTATTTAGTTGAGTTGACTGGTGAAACTACACACAAATGTCGACTGAGGGTTGTAAGAGAACAAGCATCATGATTAAAAGTCTGGGAATTTACGTACCAAAACCACTATAAATTTAGGAGACGCCATGGTGGAGGGCCCCGGAAATTTCGACCATCCGGTGTTCTCAAAAGCGCAGTTACATCGCACAGCGCGCTGGTCTCTAGAATATCGTCTCCATCTAAAGTGCGACCGCCGTGGCCGGGATCGAATGCGCGACAGAATATCTCGATTACAGTATCGGCAACAAGTTTTTCGCGTAGGCGTACCAGAACGAATTCAGCTAAAGTGAAGGGGGGAAATGGCACATAAAAAGCAAAATATTACCTTTTACATCACGGAAGCGTCATTACAGTCGTAGTATCACAACGTATTACGTTTTCTTCGTTAAAACAGACTATCCGTCTTTGAACGAAGATTTCCCGCCTTTGGTTTCTTTGTCCTACGTTTTTATGTTTCACTTTATTATTAGTAATCCTTTTACGGAGCGCAACTGAATGAGTAAAAAGGCGTTACTGCATTTCGCTCCCGCGAAAATTCCATTGAGATCGACAACGCGACCTTGCGAACGCTTAACTTATCGAAGCCACCGGAATGCCACGGCATGCAAAATAAAAAAAAATAATAACACTCAAGCATCCATCTACACTTTCTGCGGCAACCCAAGTTTTATGAAAAGGTGGGAACCGGATCATAACGCCTAAAAGAGTCCTCAAACAACTTGAGAACGAGGGCATTAATCTCTTCTGGGGTTTCCCGTCTTCTCCGTACAATTCGTGACGCCAGCACAGTGTTCACGTGAAGTCACGATGAAATAAGCCCTCGAGTGTACTACATACGAGGGATATCGTCTACTGTAGCCAGCTTTGTCATGCAGTCGCAAGCCCCTCCTGCCTCGTCTCGCATAGCGACAATGCGCGATCAACTGATTTCACTTGGTTTTGCGCGTTTTCGACTGCACAAGCGGAAATAACCGCGTGTAGCTAAAGGGCGAAATCATTATCGGCTCAACGCTTATTGCTGACGTTAATTGTCCATGCGTTTTGTTTAAAAATAAGTGGCTAGGGAGGGACAGCGCCATAGGAAATGGCAGTGGCTCGGAATGGTACATTAAACAGCCGGAAGCATCGCATCAATATTTTCTTTCAACTAGTAAACTTCTTGTGTTTTGAACACAATCACCATTTGTGTTCTGTCGCTATCCAAAACACAGTAAATATGACAGGTATTCGAACTCGCGACCTTATGCTCATAAACAAAAGTGGACTTAACGGCTGCAGTGAACAGGAGTGGCAGCGTTCTTGTTGAACGCAATTTTCCGAGAATCAAATAGAAGAAAATTTGCACTGAATGCCCCATATTTTTGCTATACATGTTATTGGCAACGGCGTTTGAAGTATTAGCATTAGAATTACTAAAAGGAAAACATCTTTCGTGCCGTTCCAGGGTATATGGGCCCGATGCACATAAATTGGGACATTAATACGAACCCTGCCGATGAGGCGTGTGGCCAGAAACACGAATCAAGGACACAACAGGTTTTACGGCGGTTGCCAAGTGTTATGGGAAATGCACCCTACTATCCTATCAGCATTCACATCCACGACCACCACTACCACTGCGAAGGTTAAGTAATGGGCCCGCACAAACGCGGAACACAAACGCTCAGTTTCGATCTTAGCTGCTGTCACTTATCCTTGGTGCTAAACACTGCACAATCGTCGCGAAACGGTCTATAGCACTAGCTGTGCGAATAGAACACGCGGCTACATCTAAGAAGGCAGGCCAATCGCTTGAATATTTGTATTCCTCTCTCTCTCTCTCAAGCTGAACATGAACAGCAATGGGCCCCGAAGGCATACAAAATGTGCTTAAAGTTTTTATGAATGACTGTAGCAGAAATATAACATGTTTTTGGAATAGCTAATTGCGACTGACGAAGGCGTCAGCCTTTTTGCGATACCCACGACACAACAATGATCAAGGGGCAATACACTTGAATTTTCCATCTCAAAATTTTGAAGCTTTTAATTGTTTCTTTCTAAACTAACTAGACTAAGCATGCCGAAACTTAGTCTACATTCTCCTTTGTTGCACCAAGTTTCTTTCTGATCAAAAATTTTTTAATTGATCAACTGATTTTTACGTTTCTAGCAACGATTCATTACTTTAAAAATTACCAGACAAATCAGACTTCAGGAGATATTTACTCACACAAGGTACTATCAATAAGCTACGACGTTGACAAAAGCAGAAATCACACCCGGAAAACCAGCAAGATTTAAAAACACGACGTTTTTCGAGACTCATTAAAGATACTTAGGTTCCCCAGAATTAGAGAAAATCAAGTGAGGTATTTCCCAATTACTTCTGTTTGTGCTACGGAGAAAGATCTTTGTGGTACATATAGCTTGCGTCGATGTTAGCATGATCGCGAATTCACAAATGCGCGCTCTTCGTTAAATGGCCGTCATTAGCCGGTGATGTTCTCCATTTTTGTTTCCTTGATTAAAAGAAATTATCTAAAACCGAATCTGATTTCGCACTATTAGGGCATACGGGCATAAGCAAAATACGAGGAAGATCGGCAATATCAAGTATAACACGTTTTATTAATCTTTCGTGGAATCGACCAGATGTCATGTTAGATATATATTTTAGGTTCTACTGCGAAAGCTTTCCCATGACGGTGCTCCTATGTGCGCTGATCAAGGGGCTTTAGCTGCTCCATTCGTCAAATGCTGCTCTGTCGGCAATTCTAACGAGACTCAGCTTCATGAATGAGAAAGATTTGGTGAAAGAGGAAGAGAAAAAATAGAGGACGCTCTTTCTGCTCAGCGCCTTTTGGGGCGGGGAAGCAAAGATGACAGGAAGGAAAAGATAGAAAGATGTGAGATGCATGGTAAGATAGAGTCTTGTCATCGTAGACAGGAGCACAAAGGCAAAGCGTTCGGCTACAAAGGGCTGCATGTTTGCAGGAACCGCAAACTGTTAAATGTCTGCGCGCGCATTATATAAGCACGTTTTTTTGTTCTTATTTCTGCCTCAGATTTGCGCGTGCTCTTCATCTTTTCATTTCCTTTTATCCCTTCCCGAGTGCAGGGTAACAAAGGATGTTTCTCTCACGGTTAACTTCATTGCTTTTCCCATCTCTTCCCTCTGACTCTCCTATAAATCTAATTATCGATATTCAGTGTTCTAGACTCTGCCAATGCAGTATAATCACTGTTCAGGCTCCGAGCCCATGCCACCAACGCCAAATGCGCAGACAGGCTTCGTGCAAATAACGGACCCTTCAGCATGACAGGCGCAGCATATTACTAACCTTCAGATTATTTGCACACGTAGATGAGATCAGCGTTTCCATTGTCAGAACGGGCCTTAGACGCTCCTTCACAATCTACTGAATTTTCACGTAGTTTTCTTACACATAAAAATAATAATAATAATAATAATAATAATAATAATAATAATAATAATAATAATAATAATAATAATAATAATAATAACAACGAGGAGTATCCTAAAACCATTAATTTCGACCACCGAGGGTTCTTTAACGTGCACCCAACTCTATAAGTACACGGGCCTCAGGTATTTTCGCCTTCATCCAAAATCCTGCCGGGATTCGATTCAGCAACCTTCGGATCAGCAGTTAAGCACCATAGCCACTAGAGCAACGTGGCGGGTTCAATACGAAAATGAATCGTACTGAATTTGACTGGCACGCAAGCTATCCGCCTCTGAGGGACAAGTGTACCAAACACCACCTCGAAACCTCTGAGGGACAAGTGTACCAACACCACCTCGAAACGTGACGGCAGTTTTAATTGTGCTTGCTGGGCTTTTCTTTATTTGACTGCAGCTGCAGCAATATTTTTCATACACTCCCAGTTACAATGCCTCTGGACATGGCTAAGTGCTGAATAACGCGGTTTTATTTACCACTTGCCAATACGGCGTGCATATGACTGCTCATATACGTAACGAAGCTTACTAATACACACAGCTACCATTCCTGGATATGAAAGAACCTAAAATATATTGCGCTTAATGTGCAAATTAAACACGCGAACTGCTAGACACGCCGCGATGGAACTTTTGGATTAGTGTCGACCACATAGTGTTCCTTCGTGCGCACTATAAAAAGCACTACGCTCACGCTCTTATACCCCTGTCACACGGGCACTTAAAAGTCATTTATGTAAGCGGTCTTTTTCCGAAAAGGAGTTCCTGACAGCAGACACACGGCACAGAGCGAACTCCTTTTCAGAAGCGGTCTTTTTCGTAAACGGCGTTCGTCGATCTCTTTTACGGCTCTGAATGAGTAGCCTCGAAACCAGTGGGCGCCAGCAATTTTCGAGTGGTGGGAAAAAAAGAGCGAATGCTTATTTTTCTGTCACCAAAACTCTTTGTAAAAACAAATTTCATATCCTGCAGAAGGTGTAATGAACTCTTTTAATGGTTATTTTCTTTTCTACTCTCGTAAGCAGCTACAACGCGTCGCCAATATCACGTGGTAACTCTCGGTCTTGCGCTGCTTTATCCTCTTCTTGGCGGCTTTTGCAGCGTCTGCCTCGCTTTCCAGAGCAAGAAGGCAGGCCGGCAGGCTTGCGATCCTCTCTTTTTCTCCCGTACGGTCGCCCATAACGTGTCGAGAGCAGCGAAAAACAAATACGGTAAATAAAAGCACAGTGGTGCCAGACGGACTTGTGCACGTCGCTAGTATTGGGAATGCTTCCTTATCTAGTGCAAAAAACTTTCACATTGGTGTTTCTTCATCTTTTATTCTTAAATTTATTTGAAGAAACGAGCAGTGCAACAAGTCTTTAATTTGTACATCGTGATACATCGTTTAATTTTCATTGCTTCTCTTTTAACTGCTACCGCAACGCTTTCGCTAGCGTCTTCGAACGAAAACACTAAAAGGAGATCGTTGCTGCCGTGTGTCTGCGCCGCAAACACCTCTTTGTTAAAAGTCTTTCAACTTCGTAAAAGACCGCTGACTTAAAAGACTTTTTGCGTGCCCGTCTGACACAAGTATTATACCTTTTGTCCCCAGTCAGAAGTCGGTTTCCGCGATCGAGACTCAATACTGCCATCTCTCCCTTAGCAGTCTACTACCACTGAGGCATTGCGAAGAGTATTACTGTATGTGTTTTAGAGCACTGAACGTAAATGCGATTAATTGATTTGATTTATATGCAGGGTTTAACGTCCCAAAACCACGGTATGATTATGAGAGACGCCGTAGTGGAGGGCTGCGAAAATTTCGACCACCTGGGGTTCTTTAACGTGCACCCAAATCTCACCACACGGGCCTACATACACCATTTTCGCCTCCATCGAAAATGCAGCCGCCACAGCCGGGATTCGATCGTGCGACCTGCATGCGGGTCAGTAACCAAGTACCTTAGCCACTAAAGAAACCGCGGCGGGGCTCAATACAATAAATGTCAACGAACATAGTCCCTTGAAAAACCTTTGGCAACGTTATTGTTGTGAGCCCCGAAATTTGAGCGCTGTGTACGAACGTGGGAGTGAACAAGACTCTTTAAACCGAAACGCCACCACCACCCATTTTCTTTTACATTTACTTCATTTCTCTTCTTTCTGCGTGAACACGAGCGTGCAACAATGACCACTTGCGAACGGCCAAAGCACCACGATATGCACAGTGAATTGGCGCCTTACGCTCCGCGAAGAAATTCGCACAAGCTCCTACATTCGTAGCAAATATCCTCACAAAGTACACTTCAATCGCTCGCTCCACTCTCGGATGTGTTTTCAAGATGTGATTTCGGTCTACCAAATCAACATCAGGTGTCAAAGTCAATTCATGCCTGCCGAGAGCCGCCGTTTCAAATCGACGCACTGAAAGCGCACAGGGAGCTTATATTGTAGTAGCGGAATAGATCGCACATTACCAAAGTACCTTTTAGAACAAGGGCATACGTCAGTGACCCGTTCCAACGTGTATGTAGATCGGTGCGACAGTAAGGACACAAACACGTGCTCGTGATTAACGGAGCATCGGCTGCTTCTGAAACTGCCTTCTAACAAGACACTATCATTCACATGCCCGCTTCAAACAAAAGCCCCGAGAGGGAATGTCACCTGTCGTCGACGACCAGATTTACCTGCTGCATGGCCCCACCCCTGAACTTGGTAAACGTTCTCCACCCGTTTGGGAGGCTACACAAAGGAAGAGTGCTTTCGGAAAGGGAACACAACAGCTTTGATACTGGACGGTCCGGCTACGGCTTCTTACGCAGTGGGGAGAGGAAGAGTGATAGTCATTGCATAGACTATTTTCCTTAAGACACCCGACTCCGCCATTTTGATCTGTTAAGTCTATTTTCTCGTTCTTGCATATCGCGACGTGAATTAATAGGGCCATGAAACCTCGTAGGCGCCAACCCAACCATTTTCATTAATAAACTTCTCAGCGCGAAAATTTCAGATAACGAACACAAGAGAGTAGGACGAGCGCATACTTTCGACTAATTTATTGCTACCAAGACGCACATACATATGCTACAGAAAAGAGGATAAGATCACTTGCTTAAGCAAAGACTAAAAAACACAAAAAAAAAACAAAAAGCCAAAAGAGACTGCAAGAAACCACGTGTTCACCCGGGACCCTCACACGCCAAATTTAAACACGCCAATTCTTTTTCAGATAAAGCTATAGACGGTTTGCTGATGCAGCTGCCTCGAGGATTGCTTCAGCTTCGATTACAAGTCTTGTGCATTCGTTAGGGTGGGACGCGAGGACCCTTGCCTTTTTGAACAACGGCTACCACCCACATTCGGAACAACGAGCGGCCAAAAAACCGTACCGCCCTGTACTTCTTCCTTGTCTGAAATTTTCGCGCTGAGAAGTTTAATAATGGATTACCAACTAGCCCAATCCCACACTTCAACCATTTTCATGCATATGCGTTTATCGTAACACGGTTAATTCAGTCGTTAAAAATACAAAATGCGAAGGTTAACAGTCCAATATGGCAGCACTAACCCATCCGTGAAACATACTGCACTAAAAATGCTGGCGATCGATTTCAAGCAAATCAATCAGTGAGTAAGTCCCTGTGCCAATTTTGTTTTCTTGGAGCCAAGCGTAACGAGCTGGACCAACTTTGTGTGAATTGAGTAGTTGTGGGCATATCGAGGGCATACCAGGCACATGTTTTTTGGCACCAAAAGTGTAGCTCAACATCACATGCAATGTCACTAGGCACGTTAAAGCACATGCGTCGGATTTATCGAAACAAAGTACAAGCTGCGGTACGTATCAATTAGCGGTCGTAGGCATATTGGTCCGAGGTTGAGCAACACTTGACTAGTACTTGCCGAGTCATGGGAGTAATTTCAACCTCATTATAACAAAATTGCATCTTGCACGAGGATATGTTCGTTATATCAAAAAACGTTGTAAAGGTTACTTTATAAACATTACATATATTGCAATAGTATTTCGTTTACTTCGTTATAACCAATATTTCGTTATATCGAGGTTTGAGGGTAGCTAATGAAAGCACTTAGCCAACTCAGCAACAACAATTCATATTGCTTTGATATGTGTACTGTGACGGGTATTATAGTAGAACAGTTCCAAGCACTGGTGTGGCACCGTGGCAATTCAGAGTGCCTGGGTCTGCTCCCGGCTCAAACCGACAATACTATGATTTCCGCCTATAGCGATATTTCAGCAATCAACTGCACGGCCGACAACTCATTTTCTGCGACACGACTGCGAGACCATCACCTGTGGCGCATACAACGGCCGCGGTATGCGGGTATATGCCACACGTGACCGTTAGATAGGACTTGGTGACGTACGCGACAGGCAAGTCGCGTTTTTTTTTTTTTTTTTCACAACCTGTTAATCGTGTTCCACGTACAATCATGTCCTCTTATATAATTTTGGTTTATGCCAAGTTAAGAAGACGGCCACGAGAGCGCCCAGACGTAAGTGACGATAAACTAATAGCCAGATAGAAACGGTCTAAGTGCCCTCGGTCGGTAGAAAAAATGCTTTGCACTTAATATAGTAGTAGGCAGACCATAGTCTAGAGCATTTCAAACAATCCGAATCGCACATGAGGAACAACTGCGAAATGTAATCAAAACCTGAACATGAAATGTCTGATTTCCTTGGAAGTAGTGAGACTGTCTTTTGGTCTCGGAAAAGAGCGTTGCACGACAGGCGTTCACACCAGTTTTGCTAAAGTACTGGTCGTGCGGACTGGTGAAGCGTAAACATTTCCACAATTTTCTTTGCCAGCAGGACCAGGCCTTTTAAGAGTGAATGAATGTGTGGCTGAAAGAACGGAAAAAGGCATTATCTTCTGCTGCCCTAGCGGGAGCACCGCACAGCACTTTGAGGGGGGGGGAAGTGGAGAAAAGTTTTGAAATAGGTAGGAGCAGAAGGTTTGAGCACGACTCAGCATCTGTGGTAAGGAGGAAAAGAGACAGGGAGTACAAAAGGGGAAATGGGAGTACGAAGGGGAGAACAGGGAACAAAGTCCGGGATCAGACGGGAGCAAGTGGGTTCCAAAGCCGCCCATCCAGGTCATTGCCTTCAATATTCTCGAAAGAAATAGCAACCAAAGGGAGAGAGCGACTGATCCAGACGGCAATGGCCTAAATAATGTGCGCGGAATCATTCAGGGATGAGCTTACCCCGTGCCGACGCTTGGTCACGCACGAGTACCTCTGGCAGTGCATTTCAAAGAATTTATTAGGTGTCACAATGACAAGCGCTGATCCTGATAGTCACTCATGTCAACGATGATATAAGAAACTGTCAGGAAACTTTTGGACAACAATAAAGCGATACGCTGGGATACTATAGATAGCATGCAGGTGGCACCATGAAACGAAAAACGGAAATTTAGTAGCAAAACTCGCTGCACTGCCACGCCTGTGAAACTCACAAATGCCATCCTGCATTCTTTAAAAAAAAGCGGGGGAAGGGGGGGGGGCGCATGCAGGAGCGAGAGTAGAATGGTCAAGAATAGCCAGCAAAATACTCCCCCTCCGTCAAACACACACAGTACCAAAGTAAAAAAAAAAATTCCAACATGCACATAGGTGCGGAGGAACTGCTGTACACTAGCATCCAGTTTTCTTCGGAAAGCTATCCTGCTTGCGCTTCTCCAGAACCAGGCACTTAATGCTGTCTAGTTTTTGCTTGGAAAATGACCTCGCACAAAAAACGCTTGTTCTCAACACAGCACTTGTACATGGCAAGGTACCTGCAGCAAGTGTCTGCTCATGTGAAAACATGCCATCTACTAGCCACCATTTCACAGCCCGACTAAGCAGGTGGTTTGTCTGCATATTAACGCCGCAGCATAAACCTTGTAACAGTAGTCGCAAACACAATATACATAGTCGAAAACGAGCGCAGCGCGTGCTCACAAATCACAAAACGGAGACACGGGAAACATACGAGAACGTTTGCAATCTCGCCGTTGTAAAAAAGTAAAAAATCATGTGATGTGAAAGGCGCGTAGACGCACGAGACGTAAACAGACAAGAAAAAATGTCAGCGTATCTCCCACGTGTACCGGTCACCCACACGCCTTTCACCTCAGAATTTGCTAAACCATCCTACATAATTTTCATCCGATCACTCAAAATCAATAATAAGCAATACTTAAGAATACTAGAATGCGCTGTATTGGAGTTCCTACGACGGAATACATTAACGCCCGTCTATTATTTTTCTTAATTACCTGTTATGTCTAACTTCATGCAGCCATCTTCTATTTTTCTTATTCTCTCGAAAGTCCCCTTGGAACGTAGTCATGCACGAGATAACCGCGAGCAGCATCGCGTTAGGCTTTAACACTCCCACCGTGTGCAACGCCTGTTACAAACGATGGCGAAGAAACAGCAACATGGGACACACATCGCTGACAAACGCCGTCAAAAAAAAAAAAAAAAAAACGCGCGCCCAGTTTGTGGTAAACCCAGAAAGGCTCCTGTTGATAAAAAACGACCCAGAACCCTGGGGCGAGAAGCCAAGGCGGCCGCTCGGCGCGCGCCCTGGGATGCTGATGTTATCGGCTGCGCGAGAGAAAGCGGACCCTCGCCACAAAAGCCGTCTTTCCCTGCACCTTGAGCTGTTTCGACGAGCAAGCCATCTCAAATCGCATTTACGGCTACAAACTAAACTTCTTTATCTCTTTTTTTGTTTCGCTTTTACGTCTTTCGGGACCAGCGGCAATAATGTCCATTCATATTAAAGTGCGGACAGCCAGTTAGTTCGAAAAGCATACATACGACGACAGCAAGAGGCAGGTTAAATGAGCTCTAGTACACAGGGCTAAGAGAAAACACGCTTCAAAGCGAAACATTCGACAGCAGGAAACATTACACGCTTGCCGCTGTCAGTTTGGGCGACACCAGCTCACTCGCTCCCCGCGCTACTTAGCTGAGATAAGGCCAGCGTACGTAAACATTGGAACGTGCGAAACTGCCGCGGCATCGGAAGTGACGCATGCAAACAAAACGGCGTGTTTTGGAGGGTGCCGGGGAAAGCGTCCTGGGCCAGGCGGCGCTTTCCTCAGCCCCTAGCCACGTGCGGTTCCGAAACCTGTGCCGGAATGCGCGAGAGGGGGTCGCGGGCCCTGCGAGGAGGGGCCCTTCTGCGAACGCGGGTCGGCAGGTGCCCGAGCCTGCGGGCACCTGTCGGCGGCGGCGCGCGCAGCGTGGGCCCGCGACCTAGCAGGTCGTCGCCACTCGCCGGAACCGGTTCTCGGGGCCGCGGCCCAGTTGCGGCCGCCCGAGGGGCCGCTCGGCCGGGGGGCCCGGACCCGCAACATGGCGCCTGGGAGCGAGTCCAAGGCCGCGCCCGGCAACCGGTTCCGTCGCGCCGCGGCCCGGGCGCGCCGCCCGTTTCCTGGTCGCGCCCCAAGGCCGCATTCCGCACTCACCGTCCTCCATGTAGTTTGTCTCGGAGTCCGTGCCGGGGAATTCTTCGGAACCCATGCTTTCGTCAACTTCGCTCTTGATGAATAGAGAGCCGCCCTTGGAGCCCTGCGCCAACACGGTAGCCAGCGCGTCGTGATAGGTGGCGATCTTCTTGCTGCGCTTGCCGTACTTGTACTCCTTGCGAAGTCGCTTCATCTTCTCCTTGACCTGGAGCGCGGTGCGCAGGTAGCCCAGGCTGCGCATCTGCGCGGCCATGCTCTCGTACACCTTGTTGTTTCGGGACGTCCCATCGAGCAGGTCTCGATCCGCAGCCCAGATGCGGATCAGCTCGTACGTCTCCTGGTCGCTCCACGTGAGTCCCGCCATGCCTTCGACAGCCGCCAGCTCGCGGCTCGGCCCCGCCAACCTTGAGCGGGCACGGTTCAAAGAACTCGGGCTGTCACCGCCTCCGCTGATAGCTGGGCCCGGACTGCTCGCTCCAACGCTGGGGCTCTGCGCCGCCTCAGCTGCGCCATGCGCAGCCCAACCCGAGCCAACGGGGACACTGACGGCGGCGACCACGCGTCCGCCGGCCGCGAGCTCCGCGCTTGCCACCGCGAGAGAGGAGGTCTCCGGCCCGCCGCCGGAAGATGCACGTGACGACGACCACCGGCGGCTCTTTGCGCGGACTCGCTGACGACCACTTGCCAGGCGGCGCTGCGGTGCCAGTGACAACCTGTTGCTGCGGCGCGCTTTTCGAACGCCGCTTGGGCTCGCCCACCTGCAGTTTGCAAGCACGCTCGTACGATTGTTCATCGGCAGAACTTTGTGTTGGGGGTGCAAAGCTTTGTTGCTTTGAGGGGGTTGGGTAAAGGAGGGGGAGCAAGCTTGTGGTATGGGGGAGGGGGGGGGGCTGATTTGGTTTGAGGGAAGCAAAGTCCCTTTTGCACCCTTTTGCCAACAACCATTCCGTTTCATACATCAGGTGCAACACTATGGAAGCTAGCAAGACTTTTTGCAGTATATGCGCTAGCGCTGAGAAATAGTTCAATGATTACACCACCCATTATGTGCGTTTTTCTTATCGTTTTAGACCGAGTGTTAAATTTAGATGCTTGTTGCCTGAGAAATAAAAATGCCCCATTATCTACGCGGTTTTCAATAGGTTGCTCAAGATCGCTGAGGCTCTTCGTGTTGTCGTATCGTGGCCTTCGCGATCAGTTCCGTCCGCGTGCAACCGTAGCCCATCGGGAGGCCACGCTTACAACGACAATATTTAAGCAGGAGAAGCGCGGAGGTATACATTTTGCTGACCGAACTTCTCGCATAGCTTCTACAGCGTTGCACGCAACACATTGAAGGCCTAGGTGTCCCTTTTTTTTTTCACTTTATGTGGAACACAAATAGGCTTCTGTATCAATTGTGAGTTATGTTCAGCATAAGTGCTACCCTTGGAAATGATAATTTATGAACTCCTGGTCTTCAGGTGGCAAACACCCTCACCATGCTGTACATAGGGCATGGCTTATTGCTATTATTTTTTTTTCAATGCTCATTACGACTAGTTTGCTGAAATTGGCAGATTCAAATGCGCTTGAGGAACAGGTGACAAAAATGCCGGAATGACCCCACAGTGACGGAGAGCAAGCAAACTGGTCACATGGTGTCCCTTGTGAATACCGAGTTGTAAGCCCAGGCTCACATCGCTTCAGTGTGCCTGTCTCCATCAATCAAACACAGCACTTCACCTGACGTGACAACAACCGAGTGGCGGGCGTAACACATGGCTGATTATGCTGCACATGAAGCTGTGAACAAGCCGTGTGAATGCTGAAAGAGTGAAAAGTAGAAATTATTTGGTGGTCGATGTCATGCTATAAATCATGGCGTTGTCACGCAATAACCTCATGACGAATGTTTCTGTGAGGCGCTCAACACATAGGCGCATAAATTAAATCGAGGGAGCTGGGTGTCGCTCTCAAAAATAGAAAAGAAAAACAAGGAACTCGAATGTGTTCGGTTCCTCTCGAGTTGCTTGAGGGTAGGACACACAAATCGAATCCGTCAGTGTGGTGGACAAAATTTAACAATTTATGTATTACGGGGACACGTCCTCTCCCCCCCCTCCTTCTTTCCCAGCTAGCTACTGAAGCTTCTGACACGAAACATGCTCAAGGCTTCAAGAAGATATCCATTTTTGGCTCGAGCCGGTCATGTACCGACACGTAGCTACATACACAATGTCCTGGTAAGTGGTTCAGTAAGAACACTTTTTTTTTTACATTCACATGGCTTCACATTCATTTGAATGCGTAGGAGAAAAATTATTCGTTTGATAATAGCCCCGCTGCGGTGCACTAGTGGCTAAGGTACTCGGCTTCTGACCCGCAGGTCACGAGATCGCATCCCGGCTGCGGCGGATGCATTTACGATGGAAGCGGAAAAGTTGTAGGCCCGTGTGCTCAGATTTGGGTGCACGTTAAAGAACCCCAGGTGGTCGAAATTTCCGGAGCTCTCCACTACGGCGTCTCTCATACTCATATGGTGGTTTCGGAACGTTAAACTCCACATATCAATCAATCGTTTGAAAAGAAACGCTGTAGTCACAAACGTTAGTTGACCCTGCAGTGTGAAGTAGTATTTTTTGCACGCATCTTGCTTTATCAGATATACACTCTCTGTAGCTCCATATCTAATTTTCGAGGCCCATTTAGGTATAGAATAATGCAAACACAACGAATGCATAAACGTCTATGCACAGTTTGCAAAAATTAGCAAGATAACGTTCCCCGACGCGCATGTATATATATATATATATATATATATATATATATATATATATATATATATATATATATATATATATATATATAAGGGAAAGAAGTGTATACCTAAGGGCTCGTATTTCCGTGTTTTTACGCAATATAAATGAGATCTAACAGACAGTAATGCCAAGGAATGTACAGGGGAAGTTATTAGAACCAATGGAATGTAAATAAGAAGAAAGAAAAGTGGACGAAAAAATAACCAGCCGTGAGCAGGAATCGAACCTACGACCTTCGAATAACGCGTTCGATGCCGGGCTGAATGCACGTGCAGTCTAGCCCGGCTGCGTGACAGCATTCTTCGTTCACCATTCATTCTTCTAACCACGCGCCGCCTAGGGGTGGGTCAACGAGGAGGTGTGGTAATCGCATAGTGATGAACAGTGTGCAAAAATGTGCAACGCGGCTCTACTGTAAGGGTTGTTTTCTAACAAACACCTCTTGTTCACAGACTGCATTTCTCGCTCATCGTGTTTTTGCCTCTCCTCTTTTCCTCAGGAACGACAGGTTCTATGTCGTCCACCATGGGATGGCTACGTACGAAGCGGGACAACCGAATGGCATTACTTGGGAGAAAGACGTTTTGTTGAATGTGTGGTCGAAGAAAAAGGCACTATCTTCTGCAGCCTTCGCGAGAGCCAGGCTCAGCGCCTTGAAGTTTTGTTGTACTCGCGTGCCTTCGCTGGAATCGGGTGAGGTAAAAGCACAACGAAGGATAAAAGGAGAGTGCGAACGAGAGTTTTCGGCTGAAAAACAAACCTTACAGGAATGCCGCCTTGCAGATTTTTGCAAACTATTCATTAAAAAAGAAAGCAAAAACGCCACAAGTGAGACCCTAAAGTTCAACTATGAGGTGTGATAATCCCAAAATAACTACAAAAAAAGAACTGGCTATCTAATACAATATTAAAATAATGAGAAAAAATAGAGTCAATATCAAATTCGCAAAGTTAAATCGACCGCCTAATTATGTGAATAAGCCTAAACTGTTGGAATTTATAAAATTTTGGGGGGAAAAAACGCGGCCTCAACTCGGGCTGTGGCCCACTGCAGTTTGAACAGCTCAACTACGTAACGCAACCGATAGCGAACCGCGGTAAAGGAGCAGGCGCATTCGCCCTCTAAAAGAAACTGACACTACGAGGTGCGCAGTGAAAGCAAGAACTTCTCCAGACGTCAGCTTTGTCCTCAAATACTCGGCATGTCCTTTGTGCTACCTGACGGCTGGCCCCGCGGGGTCGAACGATGACTCCCTCCCCTCGAAGGTGTACTCGCTCCCCGGTCTGCTTTGTGGCGTAAAGTGCCCTGCAGCTGCATGAAAAACGGGGGTCGGCTTTCTGAAAAGGGACGAGCACTTGACACTGAAAATTTAACGCTAGACTGAGCGGGGAACGCAGCAAGTGTGTACATTCAGGGAAAAACTCGGCTTCTGCTATTCATGTCGAATACGAGGTGGCTTTCGTCCCCCCAAAAGCGCGAGCCGTGGTGGAACGTACATAATTGGCGACCCATTTGGGAGTATTCAAATGCCTGAATTAGCGCCACTTATTTTTTTTCTTAGGAGTTTCGAGAGGAGGGGGCAATACCCGTGACTTTTTTTTGGTCAAGAGAAATCCTCCTCTCCATGCCTACAAGTCTGCGCTATTCTCAGGAACGCTGTATCGATGCCTTTGCGGTATACTGCAGGGAAAACAGCAGCAGTTCCTAACTCATTCTAAAGGATCGCCGCCATTGTATTTCCTCGAATGCAGTAAATTGCCACGAATTCGACAAACGTGTCTCGCGTCAGCGACGACCGAAGGAGTGCCGATGGCGCCACGAGATGAGTCACATATGGGCAACTTGCTCGACAAGGGAGCTCGTCACGGGGCCTGGGTCGGTTGCGTATCAGCCACGGTGCCGTGGTATCAGCACAGGCAAGCACCACAGACAAACGCGATGAAATAAAGTGTCCGTACTAACCTTATGCTAGCCATGCGCGCCGGTCATTGCCGCAGCAGTCACTTGTCACGGGCAGGCAGGTGAGAGCGGCGGCCGCCTGAAAGTGATGTAGCCGGGAAGCCGAGTAGTGGCCACACTCGCAGGACAGTGCAAGCGCGGCTGTTTCCACCTCGTGGATGCGAGGGCGGTCTTATCGAGAACACGCCATCTACGGCCTCTCTCGAGAGATAACGAAACGAGCCGACTATTTCTTGTAGGCTGTCGGGATTACGCGTTCTCTGCTGTTCACACGCAATGCGATCTTCTTCTGACACCCGTGGCATTCTAGTGCACCTCGTTTCGAAAGTCTGTCCGTGCCCACGACCGTTCATCACATTTTACCCGTAGGTAAAATTTATTCATGAGCAGAAAGGGCCGCGCAAGTGTCTAACATACAGGTAGCTTCACGAAATGTAGTTAAAATGATCAGTGGTGCTGTTTACTTGCGTGTCGGCCACCGTGTAGCAGCAAGACACACTGCCATGGGCACCATATGCTACCACAAATAGTTACCAGCACGTCGGGTACAGTGATCGAAAATGTGTGAAGCTGTTCTGAAAGGAGCCTGACGCCCGCATCTTCCATCCGTACGTTATCACTTAGCAACAGTGCATTGTATAATAGAATGCATACTTTCGTGTTCAGGTACGAGTCAAAACATGCAAAAACAATGAAATGAATATCAGCGACAAACTGAGATTTACCTGGCACAACGTTTAAGAATACTACAAAATACATTGTAAGTAAAATACACCGTACAATGCAGATGCGAAATATCTGACTAAAACTGTTCGTGCCATAAATATGAGAACATTATTGCCATCCCATATTATGTGTTCAAAGCCGAGCGAAGGCTTGTGCTAATGACATCCAACCTATCCCGTCTTGTTTCTGTTTCGTAGCTCCAATTAACCCTTTGTCGTATTCGGTCCCGCCAATCATCTCTTCATTGACGCTGCGCCGTGGGGAAATAAGCGCCTTTTCTTCCTCCTACAGCCACAACGACCACCACTATTCAGTCGCTCATATATTATCTGTCCTGACTACAGAACTTGCACATCCCCCTCCCCTGTTTTTTATGCCCCCTTATTTTTAATACCGACAACAATGTATGGGCGAGATATGTTTGCGATATGAATACAGATGGTTCGAAACATTAGTGTACGCATTTGACGCACTAGCTGGTCCGCTGCAAGAGAAAAGTTGTCACTGTGCGCATTACGCTAAAGTATTTACACGTACACGTGAATATTTTGTTGTTGTCTCATAGTGTGAGCGAAAGGATTTTACGGGAGAAATATTGGAAAACAAGATGGGAAGCCGCAATGTCATCCCACGCCGACGCATAGCGAGTTTTCAGTGCCAGCTTTATCCGCCTGCGACTTTACAAAGTCATTCGCATCACCAGTATCAATTTTCTCGGCATATTTTTATGACACCTGCAGGACAAAGGTTTCTCTGATTCGCCTGATCTTGCTCGAGCTGATACCATTTTATTCCTACGAGCTTCGAATGGATGCCGTTCACCGCTTCTTTTGCCAATGCCTGCATTTTTTGAATTACTTGTCTTGTTATCTTGCTGCAGCAAAACGACCCAGACATACTACAGTAGGAAATGCACCGCAACCGTCGTGGCTTCGTGGGGAGGCATCAATTCATTGAAACGGCTTCGTAGAGTGCCAGGAATGTGCAAACAAAAGAGAAAACATGCAGTCAAAACTCCTGCGAGGGGCTCTCGGTGGGGAAAAACACACTGCTACACACGTGGCGTGGCCTTCGCTTGTAGCACGTGACAGGCACAAAGGCAGGTGACACGTAGACTCCAGCTGCCACTACGTCTGCAGGGAACAGGGTGCCGCCATGCAGTATGTGCACGCATTGACCGAAGGCACCAATTCCACAAACAAACAAGAAAGACGCGGGGGCCAGCGCCAGAAAGATGACCTGGCGAGAGAGTGGAAGAAGCGCCCACCAGAGCCACGCGTGGTAAGCAGGCGCTGGCACGTATAGGCTAGTCCCGCGGCCGAGCCCTGGCCCTCGCATGCGAGCTAGAGAAACAGGTCTCGGGAACAAAAGGACGCTTCGTGGGCGAGGAGCGGCGTGCCCCCCTCCTCGCATTTCGCTGTCGTCTGTTGCAGCTCGGCCTCGAGGCAAATTACCACGCCGCCGGCCGGCTGGGACTTGGGCCACGGGAGAGCAGTGCGACACCGGCGGCGGGCACGCACCTTCCAAGAACGCGGGGGCGAGAAGGGAGATGGGCAGACGCGGTTCGCCAATTGCGGCGAAATGCTTTTCCCTACCGCCCGCGCCTGCATGCGGATAATGAAAGAACAAAAATTGTTCTCTGAAAAGGAGAGTACAGCCAGTTCGCATATATGGTCAGTGTCATTGGTCAATTAACTGATAAAAGGCAGGGAACACAGATGCGCACAATGCATCGAACAGAAACCACCTGCACTGAAGTTTCCACCATGGTAAATGCGACACTTCCGTTTTCTGTACATTGCAAACACGTGCCCCGATCGACTATCACGGGAACGTTTCGATTATGGAAGTTTTCTTTCGTGAAAGCACTGCTGCAGCGACGTCGGCAGTGCACCTCGCTGCCATCCCAGCGATGTAGCCTCGCGGAACTGACAAAATAATGCTTTCAGTGCATTGTTTAAAGTCCCAAAAATTTTTAGGGACTTCATTAGTATACAGGCCTCAATGCTCTTCCTTCAACCCGAAATCCGGCATCTGAACAGTGACGTCATCATAATTACCAGCTTATTTTAAGTCCACTGCAAGATGAAGGTCCTTCGCAATGATATCATATTTTGTGTGAGCTGATTAAATATTGGACGATTAGTCCCATCCACTTCATGCCTAAGGAACCTTTGATTAAATGAACGTCTACTACAGCGAAAACGGTTATGAGATTCCAACAACGGCCGTCTTCGGCACCGCAGTTGTCTGCCACCGCCGGTGTTCGTAGCTGCTATCACGCGAAATAATTTTTAAAAAAATGAAATACGAAAAGGCATCTAAGATAGAACGGGGCTCGAACCTGGGCGCTTTCCATGGGAGCCCAGTATTCAAGGCAAAGCCTTGCCGGGGCTTGAAACTCCTTCGCAAAAAGACCCTACGTAGCCTTCATGTCGGGAAGGAACGACATATTGCGTTGCAGAAAAAAATAAATAATAACCAGTCATCACGCAATGCGAATTACGTAACGAGTGGGTCGCTGAATGCTTCCGACCCTTTACGAAAAGCTCTGCCATAATTCTTCGTTACCAACAGCTACAACATCGATAAAGCACACATAATGCCTTACAGGTGTGTAGTGGGTACCACACTTCTCCATAGAATGACGAGCAATGCGATATACTGTTTGTTTTTTTTACTTCACAGAACTTGTAATTTATAGCGTAGTGGGTACCCCAGAACTGTACTTATATTATCCCCTTATGTTTATCGTTACTTTAACTTCAACCTATTGCATTCATTATTTATACAGAAACTGTTACGAACCGTTGTGGAACTTTTTTAGGAGCGAAGCTCCTTAAGGCGTGGGCTGTGCGTCCCCTGTATGTAGCCACCTCTCGTTCAGTTCTAATTATTACGCTAGCCACCGCCCGATCTAAAGGGTACAGCCATATCCATCCGTCCATCCGTCCGTCCATCCATCCATCCATCCATCCATCCATCCGTCCGTCCATCCATCCATCCTTCCGTCCATCCATCCGCCCGTCCGTCCGTCCATCCATCCGTCCGTCCGTCCGTCCGTCCGTCCGTCCGTCCAAAAGATGCAAGATGTTATAAACTAGACGGCGGTACGTGTAGTTGATTATGAAAGATGCGAGGTGTTATAAAATAGGAATGATGCCACATATGGCGCGTGTCATCGTTCGATATAGTGCGGCGACGTACGCTAGGGGGAGCGTTGCAATAAAATCGAGTGGGCAAAATGTACGGAGGATTCATGGTTTACCAGGTTTACCTCCGGAGCTTCGCCCACTCATCATCATTCACTTCGTGGATATGGCGGCATTTTTTTGTTTTTGTTACACAACGGAAATGGAAATTTCTGTGGTGGAGTGAAACTAAAGCCGAAACGAAAAACGTTCGGTTCCGGCGCCCTGGAGCGTCTGAATGACCACCGGCTCTCTGTCCCAGGCATTGCGTGGCCGACCCAGGTACATTTCTGTAATATCGGCCTCGTCTTTACAGTGAGCCAATTTCCTGTCTTCTGCTCACTTAACTAAGAAATCGGAAGACAGCAGAAACTGCAAATTATATAGGGGTAACATTATTGTTATGCCTGTATAATTGTTATCCTCTAAGTTTCAACTTACATATTTAAGAACTGATAAAATGCAACAGTTGTACACTCCTTGCTGAAGCGACAGATACAAAAGTGTGCATAGGTACGCAAAAATATGTGGATCTCACTCAAACTAACTCAAGAAGTATATTTTGCGCCTAGGGATCACTCAGACTCATCAATATTTTTCTCATCACATATTAGTTGGCGTGAAACATACTAATTATAGGACTCAGTCAGAAAATATTTCTTCCCAAAACTCACTCAAACTCACCAATATATTGCTCACGCAGACTCATTCAGACTCACGGCTCCATCTTAATCTAAATAAGTCGACTCATCAGTGATTTCGCCGCTGTATGATTGTGTGTCATGATTTCGCAATGTCTGCCGCAAGTGTTCCAGCTCATCCGTATGCGTATGCACCAGTATTATTGAGTGACCTAGAGATACATGTTCGTTTGTTCTGATTCAAAAGGTTGTTTTCCAGTAATAAACGCCTTTTCTTTTGCCAAGCTACATTGAGCATTAACTTAGTCTTCAACGTAGGAAATGTGGCCTCTACTTGTGACAAGGAAGGGACGAAATTCGAATCAGCAGGCGCTGAATCAGTGTCTGGTCTGAAAATCGGCAAGTGTTCTAAGAAAATACACACGTACACAGCTGGTTATTTGGGTGCGGTGGGGCATGCCTATCTGTTTCTTTCCTGAACTATAAACATGCGCTAAATACTATTCCACCTGTCTGCAAGAAGAAGCGTCGCAGTGAGCCCTGACGTTTTAGGCTACACAGAAAAAGAAAGATATTTGGTTATCTTGGGCACAGTTCGAAAGAAACAGACAACCCGCGAACACTATGAAAAGGTAAGGCGATCCACCGGAGCACGATTTGATTACGTACCGATTTTACCGAAAAGATGCAGCCACGACGCACCTTCATTGAAATTTCATCACGTGATGTTACCCGCTTTTGACACGTCACTAAATATTACCAACGTTACATGCCTTTTAGGACAAAATGTTACGTGACGTTACACGATCCTTAGTAATGTGCCTAGTTGGTACATAAATTTAGTCATAGGACTAGTTACAAATTCTTAATCATGTGACGATGCTACGTGATGTTATGATAGATCATTTGTTCACGTGACCAGTTGCATTATGTTACCTTATTTTAATCATGTGGCTAGATATTCTGCGATTTCTCACTTTACTTGATGTTACGTGATTTTAGCCACTCTAAATAGATAGGGTGTGCAAACAAGGACAGAAAAAAAAGTGACGACACACGTGTCGCGACTCGTTTGTGTGTGTGTGTGTGTGTGTGTGTGTGTGTGTGTGTGTGTGTGTGTGTGTGTGTGTGTGTGTGTGTGTGTGTGTGTGTGTGTGTATGTGTGTATGTGTGTGTGTGTGTGTGTGTGTGTGTGTGTGTGTGTGTGTGTGTGTGTGTGTGTGTGTGTGTGTGTGTGTGTGTGTGTGTGTGTTTGCACACCCTGACTTTTTAGAATGCATACTTGCTTAGCTGGGCTCTTATTATGAAAAAAAATGTCATGTCACTAGCTCTTCATGATGTTATGTGATCTTTAGTCACGTGACTAGACGTTACGTTACGTAATTTAGTCACGCAAGTAGTTGCGGCGGGATCTTAGGCCATTTTTAGTCGCGCAAGAGTTAGTCGCGCAAGAGTTCACAGTATACTTGCTGCATTCCACGCCGGACCAAACTACGTATGCGTTGTGGGAGTAAAGCAAAAGATGAAGAGGACGAAACGAGCACTTGCCAGTTCATGATTATGAAAATTTCTATTCGCCCTACCTGGTGTAACGCCGTTAAAATGGCTGGTCATAAATTGTCATGCAGTCCAACTTTCACCTGCCCTCAAGTCAATATTTAAAGTTAAATAACGAGTTTTTCAATTTGTCGCGACACAGTCATTTTGTGTGAGGCGCCGTATTTCTGCCTCGACGTGAAGTTTATGTGAAAAAAATAGCAGCACCCTTACTGCCATAAGATGGTTGCTAAAAATCAGTATTGCCTAAAAAAACATTGTATATTTGGGGTTATTTCACTAGGCGGATGCCTCAATTGCCTGGCTGACCACATGGCTGTGATCCATTGTTTAGCACTCGTTTATAAAGCGGGCTTGCACTCCAGTTTGGTCCAACTCAAGTGTGCCTCTTGTCTTAGTTAAATGGTAAACTTCATAAATATTTTGTACTAAAAGAAAGCCTTGATTTCCGATGCTTTTGCGGTGATGACGTTGGCATTTTTTATATGTCTCCTCGGACTCCTGCGAGCATGTCCGTCTCTCCTATTTTCTCCTTACTTCCGTCGTTCGCTGTCCCTGCGCTTCGCTCTCTCCTTCCTTTCTCCCTATCTCTTTACCTTTTAATCCTATTCTTTTAATCCCTCCTTTAACCCCACCCATCGTGAGCTACTGTTGAGGTGTCCTACCCCTGAAAGACAGTTACAGGGCTCACTTTTCTCTTTTCATTTAAAATCACCCCCCCCCCCCCCCTTCACATTTACACCTCACTGGCACAATTCAAGTTTTATTATATTGAGTGCTGAGTTTTACAGGTTGTTTAATAATTAGGAGGCCTTTTTTATTACAACTTTCTTTGATTGTTGCCCCTGGCTCTACCTCTCTTTTTTTTTTTCGTTATAGGAACGCCACGGTTAGGGGGCGTCATCTCTTGGGGTTTAGTACTCGCTGTCTACTGACGTTTACTTCAGTGTGTCGACAGCACAACACATTAGCTTCACAGCTTTGCTCCTTCGAAGGTCGCGAAGCTGTTGCCAGAATAAAGATGACGGCTTCATAGCGGTAACGCAAGTAGCCAGTCAATCACTAACACATGGCTCAAAGATTCTACGGCGCCCCGCCGCGGTGGTCTAGTGGCTAAGGTACTCGGCTGCTGACCCGCAGGTCGCGGGTTCGATTCCCGGATGCGGCGGCTGCATTTCCGATGGAGGCGGAAATGTTGTAGGCCCGTGTGCTCAGATTTGGGCGCACGTTAAAGAACCCCAGGTGGTCAAAATTTCCGGAGCCCTCCACTACGTCTCTCATAATCAAATGGTGGTTTTGGGACGTTAAACCCCACAAATCAATCAAAGGTTCTACGGCACACAACTGTGCTCATGCACGTGATGGCTGAACCTTTCCCAGCCTTGAGCATTCACACTTGCTTTTGGTCTCCCAAAACGTAAGGTTAGCACTGAATGCCCTGGCACGGAGTTTAAGAATTGTCCTTGTATTCTAAATAATAAGTTGACTAGAGAGTAGACGTGTATAATACCTGACATATGAATGTGCTCGTTATAGAGAAAGCACGCTGATATCGGTCTGTCTGATTTATTTCCACCGAGCTTAGCTGGGTGGAAGTAACTGATGCCCAAACAAACACGCACGCACGCGCACTATATATCATTGTCGCCCTGCCACGGTGGTTTAATGGCTATAGAGACTCGGCTGCTGATGCGCAGGTCGCAGGATCAAATCCCGGCTATGGCGGCTGCATTTTCTATGGAGGCGAGAATACTGTAGGCCCGTTTGCTCAGATTTGCATGCACGTTAAAGAACCCCAGGTAGTGAAAATTTCGGTGCCCTTCACTACGACGTCTCTCATAATCACATGGTGATTATGGGACGTTAAATTCGACATATCAATCTATTTATCTCGTTGTTCTCTATGATCTACACTTGCAATCTTTCTGAGAGCGAACACGAAACCGTGTGGCTTTGGAGTTCCCAGCGAAGCGAGAAGCTGGCGGCAGCGTGAATAGGCGGCAGCGATAAGCATCGCTCATGCGCAGTTAGGGCTGAGCGCCACTCGTTTTCACTCACGCCGTTCGCGCCGCCGCCGAAGTTCCGAGAGAGACCACGCCGCCACCGCGCAAAAATTGCGGCGCGCTGCCGTTTCTTTTATTTTAGCCCGAGCAGGGAATCTAGGCATAAAATACATCACTTCACCTTCTTTTTGCAGCTTTAATATTTCTCAGAGGGGTATTTAGGGTGTCTTCATGGCTCTCTTGTTTCGGTGTTTGCATTTCCTGTCTATATAAGGGCCATAAACACCTTCTGAAGAGACACAATCTATTTGCGTTCTTTTGACGCTTTTCGCGACGCCAGAACGGTGATTCACGTGACATGATTAGAGCACCACATACTCTAGAATGGTGCATATACTAGATATATCACTTGTAAATTGTTTCCTACCATGTTTTGCCATGCAGTCGCCCCTCCCCCCCCCCCCCCCTCTCTGTCCTTCCTCACGTCTCGAATATGTTTATCACGCGCAATGAGCTTTTGATTTCGCTGCATTTTGTGAGTTTTTGATTGCGAAAGTACTGAAAGCTCGAAATCCTGATAGGCTCAACACTTAGCACTCATATTGCACACGTGCTTTATGAAGACATAAATGTCGAAGAGCCTGTAAGAATTGTAGTGAAAAGAGTGTAGTGAAGAATGAAACCAAACAAAAAGGCTCCGAATTCTTTCATTCTCCCAACGGATGACTGTTCTACAGCGAAGGCAACGCAGCTCTCTATAAGGACTGGCCCGAATCTACATGTTACACTGTAAATGTCGTCGAAAGACGATAGTCTTGCGTCTGGAGAGAGTAAACAAAACGTTTATTTGATGTTCTGCGCAAGAAAATCGGTGAATGGTATTCTGAAGGTGCTGCGTTAGAGTGCGTCGAGCGTGTAGCGGAGGCGAACATGCGCATCTAGATACGTTAGACCCAAGCACCATCTGGCAGTTATTTTCGAAAACAAAGGCATGCGTGACCGCGGAGAAAAATGCGTGCCAGTCTCGGAGGTGATAAGGTGTAGAATGCAAAGCGACAGGCAGGTGCCACCACCGTGTCGTCGTAGCAAAGCGTTCGAAACACCTCCTTGAGCATCACGTTGCGCTGTCAGCGCAGTGCGATAAACGCTACAGTCCTTAGGGTTACTTGTGTGTGCCTCTTCTCGTATAAAGGCTGGCATACAAAACATAGGCATGTTGTTGTGGCGCCTCAGGTATGCGCACTACTGCTTTTTTTAATTGACAATCGCACAAATATGAACGCTGGCCTTGAGCAATATTGGTGGGCGCTGCGGATGGGGTTGGCCGTTTGGTGCCGTCTGAGGTATCCTTAGTGCGGACAAACAGGCAAATGTACAGACAGACAGACAGACAGACCGACCAAAATTTTTCCGTCGAAGGCCCCCAAGAAAGACTATCGTCTTTAGAAAAGGTCAGCCAGCTGCGACTTTTTTTTATAAAATTTGATTGCGAGAAGAACTATACGGACACTTCCTATACAGGCGTTCACCATCCCTGTCATGTTCCATATAAAGTCCAAATCAATTACTTATCTACGCATACTGTATGCTATACCCGCGGATAAAGTCTCGCGAGCGCTCTATATATTGCGTGGAACACTGCTGAAGCATCGATGAAACAAGCTGCCCATCTCCATCGCATGGAGGGCGCATGCGATAACATCACTCCGCGTGCGACGCCTACCGTCGATTGCTTCTCAACCGGAAAGGAAGCCCTGTAGGTCTTTTGCTGGACGAAGGAGTATGAAGAGATACTCATGTCTGTGTGGCTCTATCCGTGGCTGTGAACTTTGATTATAAGAGCATGGTCGTGAGTGCTAACACGCACTAGCACGCGCGCTATTTCAGCAGGCATCAGCGAATGGCTCGTGTACCCTTTTACACACTACGATATCGCTGTAAGAACCCTGATTTTTTTACCGGGAGCGGCCGTATTCCCACAAACAAGTGTTTTACAGTTAGTGAGATCAAATGCAAAAAAGTTAGCTGCAGCCTAAGTTCGTTATGATGCTGTGGGCTCATATCGCACAGTGGAAAATGTGAAGCAGTCGAAGGGTTTTCTGACCATAAAACTGTTAAGGTCGCCCCATACATTGCGAATTATTCAGTACAATACAGTGCAAGTAAAAAGTTGATATAATACAGAAGGAGGTCCCAAAGTAAAAACTGTCAGGGAGACCTCCTGTGAATTCATGTATAAAAATATAGAACAAAGATTGGTAACTAAGGAAAAAACAGCAAGCGAATAAAACAAAATGAACGTAATGATAATTATTATTGAAACTTATGGTTGTTCAAAATATTTACATGTAAGTGATAAAACAGGAGATAACTAATTGGATTAAATGACTATAACATAACACATACATATCACTAACTAATACACTGTCACTTCAGAACCTATAAACGTACACATAGATGCATATAACCGTATTTAAACACACACACACACACACACACACATATATATATATATATATATATATATATATATATATATATATATATATATATATATATATATATATATATATATATATATATATATATATATATATATATATATATATATATATATATATATATATATATATATATATATATATATATATATATATATATATATTCAGGTGTCGCATGTAGTTAGTAAGAACTGTTTTAGATGCCGCCGGAAACAATGTAATGAGGGGCTTGGTTTAATAATTGATGGGAGTGAGATCCAAAAAGAAATTGCAGAAAACAAGGCTGTCATTTTGCCGCAGTTAGTGCTTACTTTTGCAAGCAGAGGGTTATTATTTTCAGAAAACCGTGTGTTATTAGTATTGTGGAGATGTGTGAGGGGAAGTATGTCAGTAGGAATGTCACCGACTCTACTTCTGAATAATGAAATTCCAAGTTTGAGTTGAAAGGTGGAAATGAACGGTAGAATTTCGAGAGTGCTAAAAAGGGGTGCTGCTGATGCTGTGTAGGAACTATGTGTGATAATTCGGACTGCTCTTTTCTGAAGGTGAATGAGAGATGTTAGGTGTGTGGCGTAGGTATTGGCCCAGGATGAAATGCAATAGGTTAGGTGAGTGTTAATGAAAGCCTAGTAAAGTGATTTTAAAATGTGTTGCTGAAAACAATGCCTTGTGCGTATGAGTATGCGGATGCCAAAAGCAGTCTTCTTGATGACAGAATTCACGTGAATGTTATATCTGAGTTGAGGGTCTAATGTGACACCTAGAAAAGTAGTGCAATTTGACAAGGAGATGATGCAGTTATCAATGTATATTTCGGGTGAAATCGTAACGCTTTTTTGGGACGAGTGAAATAACATAAAAGTTATTTTAACAGGGTTGATTTACAAAAAATTATTTTTGCACTATGAAAAAAGTTTCGCGACATCAGTGTTTAATTTTGCTAGTAGATTGTTAAGATCTTTGTCACTAGAAAATATCGTGGTATCGTGAGCATAAAGGATGCAGTCAGATGAGTTAAGTGATGATGGCAAGTCGTTAATGTAGATAAGAAACATGAGAGGTCCCAGAATGGAGCCTTGTGTGACTCCCTGGTTAGTTATTATTGGTGAGGATAAAACACCATTATATTTGACAACCTGGGTTCTGTTAACGGTTAGCAAGGTAGCTTTGTAAAAGGGCTAAAGTAGGCCCACAGATTCCCAAGGAATCAAGTTTAGCATACAAAATAGTGTGGTTTATAGTGTCGAAGGCTTTAGTTAAATCTATAAATAACGCCCCTGCCCAGAGCTCCTTATCGATGGATTGTTTTATGCTATCTGTTAGTTTAATCAGTGCTAATTCGGTAGAAAACGTAGCACGAAAACCAAACTGCTTATTTGACAAAAGGTTAAATGTCGTTAGGTAGTCCATTAGGGGATTCACAATGAGCTTCTCAATTACCTTACTAAAGAATGGGGGGATTGTTATAGGGCGATAAGTAGTAAAAACTTTTCGGTCTCCCTTTTTGAATACAGGTATTACTTTTCCTTGTTTGAGGATTGTAGGAAAAATGCCTTAACGAAATGCGGTGTTAATAAGTTCTGACTGCATGGAGGATAACTCACGAGCAACAAGTTTGATTTTAGCTGAATAAATTGAATCGAGGCCACGCCCTGTCGTCTTCAACTTGTATAGTGCAAATAACCTCAGCAGGTGACGTGGGTTTTAAGAAAAAACTGTGAGGCAAGCGAGACAACGAAGGCAAGGTAGTGACAGTCGATACTGAGTTGCTGAAATTGATTCATTAAAATAATTGGCGATAGTAACAGGGCAAGTTAGAACACTGCCATCTGAAAATTCGGTCTCAAGTGCATCTGGCTGATCAAGATGTAAGAATTCCTTAATTACGTTCAAATTTTTCCTACTGTCATTCCCATTTTCGATCACTTTATTTTGATAGTATATAGGTTCGTTTGGCTTTCTTGAGTAGGACAGTAAGAGTTTGTGAATAGAGTTTAAAGTGGGTCCTGAGGGACAGGTTGAACAGCTGAAGTTTTCCTTAAAGACCTTATCCTCAAAGACCTGGGCTCAAAACTGTTTGAACTTTGTTAAGTTGATGACACTTCCGTATACATATATACTGGACCCTTTGACCTCATTTTTTAAGAAATTTGAATGTTGTAGCGGATTTTCCAATGTAAATGCACTCCTTCTTAAGTTTTGTAATGATGCCCATCAAAGTATGTGCCCCAGAAATATATTAAATAGAACCCAGACACCAGTGCCACCATTAGGCTATATTTTACCTCACTCGTCGCATAAAGCGGTTACGTTAGAATCGTCATTCCAAAAGTGCTTTTTCTTTGAATGCATTGAAAGGTTAATTAGAAGCCATAACCAAAAGGATAAGCACTACTTCTTTAGCAATGCCTAGCTCCGATACACTTACGAAAAAAATTCATCCAGATTCTAGAGGTCGATTAGTCCTGCATCGTCTACGCCCTCATTTGTTTAATCTTGATGGCCAATCCTCCTCAAATCCTGAAGCTATATAGAAAATGCCTTTATTAATAACTTCAAATATGTTGTTTTTTTTACCAATAACAGTATCGCTCCTTCATTTTCCGAGTCCAGCAAACAACTTGCTCTTTGTAATCTTAAAATAGATTTCTATCTAGTATATAACCTTATTCTCAATATTGAGGTTTCGAAACGGTCTGGTGCTGACGGCATTTCACATGTTTCTAAAGTAGTATTCGGAATGGTGTGCTGACCATCTTACTGTAATATTTAAAGCTTTCTATAATCTCCACAGCGGTTCCCCAGCTGCGGAAGTTAGCAAACATCGTGCCCGTATTTAAGGAGTTTGAAAACAAGAAAATTATACCAAATTATAGGTCAATATTTTCACTGTCTACCAGCCCTAAAGTTTCGGAGCACACCATTACCAAATAAATTGTAGAATACCTAAATAAACGTATTATGCTTTCACAATCATCTCGTGGATTTCGTGTTGGCTATTCCACTGTTACACAGTCTTCAATTTACGCACGACATTGCTTCTTCCCTTATGTCGCATTTATTGACTATTCGAAGGTCTTTAACATAGTTTGCCATGCTAAACTTCTAACTTTTTTTTACAAATGTTTCGACAACAACAAACTGGTTGAATGGGTAGCAGATTACTTGCTGTCACGCTCAATATTTGTTACGTTTAACCACACAAAGTCATCTGACGTACATATCCCACCAGGAAAGGGCTTCAAAGCTCGGTGTTTGGTCTGTTTTAGTTTATTATTTTTGTTAATGATAGAGAACAAATTATTAGGGATACTCAAATTAAACTTAAAATGCATGCAGACGACTACGTTATCTGTAAAACCATCTTCAATACCCAAGATCAGGATGCGCTGAATAGTGTTCTTTTTCGTCGTTTTGTGACGTGAGTGAAACAAAGTGAATTTCAAAAAGACTGTAGTGACGATCTTTAAAATAAGAAACAGCCATTTAATTTTACACGTACTAATGACGGTGTATGTTCAGTAGATTTTATGCAGTTTAAGTACATTAGGGCAACTCTGACAGAAAATTTAAAATGGCGCACGCATGTTGACACAATCTGCAACAAGCGCTTCGAAAACTTTGGTATCTCCGACGCACGTTAAGCAACATGACCAAATAATGCTGACTTACTGCGTATGACTTTGGTGGCACTTGAATATGCGTTAGTTGGTTGGTCGCCTCACCACCAACATTACATAACTTTGTTATAATCTGTTTTTAAAAAAGCAATTCCGACCAGCGTCTCTCGCCTACTTCGCATGTGCATGTTCTATCGCTGTAGCCCAACGTCGGCGCACTTGCCATAGAGTCAGTTTCCTCCATAAAGAAGATAGTTCACATAGATTCGAGTGTTCTAGCACTCATATCATGCGCCGCACTTTCTGCATCTCGCACCCAGTCATTTATTCCTCTAAATATTGAGCCCGTTAGAAAAATTCAGAATTGTCTTCGTTTTCTTTTGTTTGTTGTTTGTTTTTCTGAAGAACGTGCATTTTTTAATGGGCTTGATGGGTATCTGCACAGACTCGGTTCGGAGCAAATGAAAAAAAGAATTAAGTGAGCACGTATTTTTTAAATTGTATTTTTTCAAGGTGCTGAACATTTGTATTAGAACTGGTATGTCTCGAAAACTGAAACAGCAATATTTGAAAATAAAAAGCATTAGGACATGCTGCTGGCAATTTTACTGTTTAATCCTTTTGGGGAAACATTTTTTTTTTTCGGAATTCAAGAGACAAGCCTCTATTCCAACCGACTCTTGAATCTTGACCTCGCCCCCGTCCCATCCCTGCACCGCGCCGCCGCCGATCTGATGGACCCCGCGCCGTTGACATGCCGCCTCCGAAGGTGGAAACACCGGCGCGCCGCCGCCGGCAATTTCGTCACCGGCGCATAGGTGGGGTGGATTCTATTAGCCACCCTAGCATAGGCCTATGCGCAGTGCGACTGGGCTTCTAGAAATGTACCATCGCGCGCATTGCGTCAGGTGAGCTAGCGCGTGTCACCTGTATACTGCGTGCGCACGGCAGTAGGGAAGCCGTGTGCATCTATATGCGTGGCAAATATGTTGAACTTCCAATTATGCTCCACCCGGTTTACGAATAAGCTTCAAAATATTTTATATTTTCAAGATCATCGTAAATTCGTCGTTGGGCGCTTTCCCCAACGCACATTTTGTGAGCCAGCAAGACATATCGGTGCACACTGCAAATGTTATCAACGAGCCCACAGAAAGTCACCGGATCGCTGTGCTCTTCTGGCGAGCATGAACATATGTGAAAATATGTGGCAATATACAAAAAAAAGAAGCGATAGGGCGACACCTTGTTTACGCGATGACTGTGGACAAACTCAAGGTTTCCCAAGTGTGGCAGATTCCTCGAGCGCATTGTTACGTTGTGCCAGCGCTGTGCTGCTCCCTACCTTCCAGAATGGCAGCAGTGCTTTTGTTTTTCAAAGGGAGACATGCCAAAATACTTGAAGCAGTATGAGCCTTGGGACAGGAGAAGAAGAAGCACGAGAGCCGGGACAGGAAAGAAGAGAAGGATGAAGTCGAAAATAAAGCAGATTAAGATAGATTTAATAGATAGATTAATAGACTTATTAGATATATAGACTTAATAATAGATAGATAAAAGATTAAGCAGATTAAAATAGAGGTGCTCGCTATGTGGCTACGCTACGTGGCTCAGTGATTGCTACGTGGCTCATCGGAGATCGGCTCAACGTCGAGCGGCAGGATCCTTTTAGCTAAGATTTGGTTTGCTTTTCGTTCCTCGTATTCCTTGTTAGTTTCTCTCAACTGGAACGTTGTTGCAGTCCTTTGGAGGTCAGGCAAGTCAGAATATTCAGATGTCTTTCTCATCACCTGGCCAAGGGCACTCCCCTTGGCTGGCCTCACCACCGGTCAAGGATTGGCCGCTCGATACCTTGCTACGCAGTGGAGATAGCTACGTCCCTGTGGCTCTGGTTCCTACAAATGAGGTTTCCATTCCAATGAAGAATCCGAAGGTGATACAAGTGGGGCTTCAGAAAGCCTTGTCGCTTTTCTAGAAGATTACTGAGGTCCGCCAGTTCGGCCGAGGGGGTATCCTGTGCTGCTCTGCAGACCAGGATTGCGTCCGAGGGCTTTTGAATTGCTCTGAATTTGCTGCACAGCCGGTGAGCCCGTTTATTCCAGCTCATCTTGCATGTTAGAAGAGTATAGTCCGTGGGTTGGATACGAGTCTGGCACCTCAAGAAATTCTGGACTTATTTGCTGTAGCTAGGGCAGTTTCAGTCTATCGATGCACTCAAACGACTGATAAAACAAAATAGCCTATTGAATCAGTTATAGTAACTTTTGCAGGAAGAGTCAGACCAACAGAAATTAAGGCATGACCACTAATCTACAAAGTAGAGCCACTTTCCCCGAAACCTTTGCAGTGCTCAAAATGTTGGCGATTCGGCCACAGCATGAAAGGATGCAGATCACAGGTTAGATGTCGTCTGTGCAGAGAAAGTCATGACCGCTCCGATTGCAAATCTGATGACCAGAAGTGCTGCTTGTGTAATGGAGCGCACCCTGCAGACTCTGCTGAATGTGGCGCAAAAGAAAGAGAAATGGTGTTCTAGAAATCATAGAACGCAGGCGTTGCTCTAGGAGGGAGGCGATAGCAGAAATGCATGAAAGATCGAAAGGTTACGCAGGCATAACATCCCGGCACACAGCGGCAATGGATGCATCGCTCGCAAAGTCGATAACTGAGGCTATTGAAAAATCTACTGAAAAGGCAATGCAGCATCTGCCGGCTACTCTTTTTGAAGCCTTGGCTGATATGTTAACACAACAGCTGAGACAAATCATCGGTACAGTTTCTGTGCAAAATTGGGATTCGCACGCTCTGTTGATTTCAAGGGGTACAGAGGAGAAAAATCTGACAGTTCATCATAGATATATCTCTCCAAAAGCAGGACCTTAAAAAAATAGAGTTCAGGCTGAGTCAGAACCTGTGACAGATGATTCAGGAGACTTTATAGATATGGACACAGAATTTCAAAGAACTTTAAAACATAACAGATCTCCCCCTTCTAAAAAGTCTTCTCAGAACCCAAAATCCAAGAAATACTTGTCACAGAAAGACTTCTTTGAGAACCTTTCAAAAAATGATTTCTTGAAAAAAGATATTTAGGATCAGGCAGTTTCTTCTGTGGGTATAGCATAAAAATAGGTTCCCTGAAAATTCTTCAGTGGAATTGCCGGTCTATTTGGTTGGCAACTACAGATTTACAATATAATTCTTCGCAAATTTCTCCCGACATATTTGCCATTCAGGAAACCTGGCTCGCTAACGGTAAAAAAATTTACATGAAAAATTATCGATTAATCCGGCTGGATCGGCCTAGTAGAGGTGGCGGTCTGGCTTTCTTAATACCAACTAAATTTAATCACACAGCCAAGATATCGTATCAGCGTATGGATACGAATTACGAAATTCTGGTGTTAGACATAACACTACCAGACTGCTCGCCTTTCTCTTTTGCAAATGTATACTATCCTGCAGGAGTTCAAGACACGAGATGCCTCGATATTATGGTAGGTTCATGCAGAAAATAAATAGTACTGTGTAGTGATTTCAATTTACACGATGTGTCTTGGGGCTTAAAATTTGATGTATGCGGAAGACGCTTGTGGAAATCGACGCTTGATAATAACTTTTTTTCTTGAACTCACACGCTGCTACATTTGTAAGAGGTAACTCTAAATCGACTATTGATTTAACATTTTCCAGCTCCACTTTAAGCATATCCTCGTAGAATATATTAGATTGTGCTACAAACAGCGACCACCTTCCCATTACTTTTGAAACTAAGTTCCCGAGGTTTAATTTGGCAGGGAAAGTTGGCTCATTCGTAAGTTATGCTAAATTACAAAAAGACTTAAAATCTACGTTAACATTTCGCGAGGAAATGCGGGACCTTAGAGCTATGATTATATGTGCGGTGTTAAAACGATCATTAAAAAATTCAAAGTATACTGTAAACTCGAACACAGCGGGATATTTTAGCCCGCGGTGGAACCTAGAATGTGTCAGGGAGTATAAAAAGCGAAAAGCGGCTTGGAAAAAGCTGTTAATTAACCAATGCCCCGAAAATAGGAGTGATTATAAATTCATGGCCGCTGATTTTAAGCGTCTAGTGCGCAAAGCAAAAGAAGACTATGATATGAATAAATTTAATTATCTGTCTAAGTATAAAAATAAGAAAATGCTTTTCAGGTTTTAGCTTGCGAGAAAAATGATTCTACAGGCAGAAAGCATTCATTCCACCATTATGTCTCCTCGCAAACTCTCTGATTTCTTATAAAATATTGCCAAAGGCTTGCAAATTAGGTTTACGACAATTATTCCAAAGTTCATGGTAAAATTAAGGGTGGATTGTGATTTCCAGGAGGTATCTTTAGCTGAACTGGCGGATGTGATGAAGAGCTTACCGCCCGCTGCTCCTGGACCTGATGGGGTGACCTCTACAATGATTAAAGTGCTATACGAAATATCCCCACATGAAATCCGTAATATAGTTAATTATTCACTGAAAAATTCCTGGATTCCAGCAGATTGGAAGCTTTCCAAAATAATTCCCATACTTAAGAAACAGGGAATGGAGTTTACTCTGGATAACATAAGGCCTATTTCATTGACATCTAACCTGGTCAAGCTTGTAGAGAGAGTCTTAAATGCCCGTATAATAAACTATATCAATGAACATACAATAATAAACCCCAAACAATTGGCTTTAGATCGGAATACTCCATTTGGTGTGCACATGTGGATTTGGAAAGTCGCATACAGCTGGCTCGGCATCGCGGCGAATACTGTGCACTAGTCACTCTAGACTTAGCTGAATCGTACGACAAAGTGAAGTATCCTATCCTAATCCAGTAGATGCAAGACTATCGCTTTCCAAAATATATAACAGCATGGATTACAGAGTTTGTGAAAGACAGAGAATTTTATTGCTTCTTGGATGGATGCTTTTATAAAGATATAAGCAGACACGAGTTGTACCTCAGGGCTCAGTATTATCCCCGGTGTTATTCAACATATTACTAAGTTCGATTCCAACTCATCAGGATGTCCAAATTTACGTGTATGCAGATGATATTGCTGTTTTCGCAACAAACAGTGATCTGCACTCATTATATCAGGCATTATAGAATTACATGAACATGCTAGAAGGATGGCTTGACAATATCCATATGTTATTGAACGTCAAAAAAAGTGGGCTTCTGCCATTCTCTTTTAAGGATCGTGTCAACATTTCCCTGATGTATTGTACCGAGCTAATGCCCCAGGTCGATTTCCTGAAATACCTAGGCATCGTGTATAATAGGACGCTAAATTGGAAAAGCCATATAGACGAGGTTGGTTGTAAAGCGTCGCGTGCCTTGGGGTGGTTACGCAAATTGGGAAACAGAAAAATAGGATTGCGTAGGAGTTCATTGATAATGATTTACAAGATGTGTGTGCGGCCTATTATGGAATTCAGGTGCGTATTATTTTCAGGCAGCGTGGCTTACAAGATGAAACAATTAATATTATTAGAAAGAGAAGCTTTGCGCTTGTGTCTTAGACTCCCCAAACTTATGGCAAATCGTGTTTTGTATGTGGAAGCGCGTCTTCCACCTTTGTTAACTCGGTTTAGAATACTTACAGTTCAAACTTTCTTAAAAATATACAATTCGCCTCTGCGACAAGCGTCTTAAGTTTTTATTGAAGAACCAACCGCATTCTTTGGAACACAATGGTCTACACTACACTCCCCTCAGATTAGGTTCGTCCAAGCGCTGCTAGAGCCTGTAAATATTTATCAGATTTCCATAACGAAGATGCCTAATTCAAAACTTGAAATAAAATTTTATGATATTTTCCCCTTTAATTCAAAACAACTGCCCCTTCAATATTTAAATAATCGGTTACAGGATTACTTGACTCATCTCTCCATAAACAACATTATTGCGACGGATGCATCCGTATTGAACGAAAAGGCTGGAGTAGGCATCTTCTGTACTTCTCTCGACTGGTCTTTCTCAGTTCGATTACCAGATTACACGCCTATATTCATCGCTGAATTATTTGCTATAATACTAGCGCTTCGTAAACTTCCTGCAAGCGAACCACAAGCGGCCATAATTACCGATTCTCTCTCAGTATGCACTGCACTATCTACAGCAAAAAATTTGACATTATTGAGTATGATTAGCAGTTTATTACCAACAAACCTGAAAAAATTTCACTTGCTTTGGATACCTGGCCACTGCGGGATTTATCCAAATGAGATGGCAGACTCGTTAGCCAAAGCATGTTTAAGCGGACAACTCTTACCTATTTTACCTGATTTCGCCTACGTAACAGCACTCACAAATAGAAATGCTTGTTTGCACAAAGAAATAGAAAAATTATCATTGGATAAAGTCAGAGACTTCGTACATCTAAGATTTTGCTGGAACAAACAGTGGTGTGTATCTCGGCAGTTAGAAATTACAATCACCAGATTACGATGCAGAATTCCAAATCTGAATTACTACCTACATAAAGCTGGACTAACAGCATCTCCGTTGTGTCTCTTTTGCAAGGAATCAGAATCAATAGATCATTTCCTTTTATCCTGTCAACGATATTCTTATCAAAGGAAAAGATACCTGGTCGAACCTGTTGAGAAGCTAGGTTTAAAAATAAACGTGGAAGTAATTTTATCCTTCGGAGGGATGACATTAGGTTATAGCCACAGGGAGGTTTTCTCTGCAGTGTGTGAGGACATAATGGCAACAAAAAGATTACCTTGTTAGTCTATTGTTATTATTTACGGCTACGAGACTACCTGAATGCCTGACTTAGCACACTTGATGATCTTGCTGCCCGGTTCTTGGCCGATCCCCCTTTGTGGGCAAGTGCCAGCAAAGCTGAGGGTTCATCATCATCATCAAGATGGACGCAGTTCCGTACTGAAGTTATAATGCTGTTCCGTTCTTTTAAGTAGGAACACTATATTATGTTGGCGCAGCCGGCCATCGAAATCAACATGTGGGTGATGTTCTTCGTTGACGATGCCTCCACGGACAAGGTCATCTTTTTGAAGTACCAAGTTCAAGATGAATCAATGGTGAACCTACCTCGTGAGCTCTGCTCGGAAGAACTCGTGAATCTGGTTGTGGGAAAGGCAACCGTGGACACTACTGAACTATGACGTAAATGTGCTGTAAAAGTGAACTTGCGTGTGGCGACCATTTACAATTGAGTTTTTGAACTAGCGCGTCGAAAAAACTCAGGATCATGGTCTTCGACTGAACAGGTGAGCCTCGTTTTGAAAGCTCTTCAGCTGCAACAGGAACAGATTATGCAACAGAACCAAATAATGACATTCCTTATAAGCTCTCTCAATGCTGAGAAATCGGTGCCTAGATTCGTAGAGCCTGATGCCTTCGACGCTATGTCTTCAAGTCCAGCAAGTTGGCTTGAGTTCTATGAATATGCTGCTGAAAAAAAACAGGTGGCTCTCTGATGAGGATAAAATCACTAACATGCGTGTTTACTTGAGAGGTGTTGCGCTCAAGTGGTATGAAATATGCATTTAGGAAGATAGTGGTGACTCTTGGAGTAAGTGCAAGAATAAACTTTTGACCGCATTCAGAAGCAATCCAGTACATAGATGGAGTACATCACTTAATTTCAAGTCCGAGCAAAGCTTTCTTGTCGAGTACTTCTTCGAGAAACGCCGTCTTTTGAAGCTAGCTGAGCCTTTGCTTCCATCTACGGCTGTAGTAGCCTTAATAACGCATGGATTACACACTGAAGTCTTGAAGCAGGTGCAAATACGGTCACCAAAAACTCTAGGTGACCTCCTGGGGTGTCTTCAAAACATACCATCAACTTCGAAAACAAGCATAACCACTAATTTAAGCAGCTGTTTCAGTCGTAGTAAATCAGACTGGTCAAGCCGCGATAAGCGAGAACCGAGCCACCTCGCATGTAGCACGGATAGCTTGACCTGGTGCGCTCCAAGAGGCCGAGTGAATAATATCGACACTGAAGATCAAGAGGATTCGACAGGAAAAAAACTAATAAATGAGGGTGGTCAGTCTGACTCGATGACTCCAAATGAGATGTTTATATAAGTTGCTCTAGCCAACTTCACATTCCAGTCAAAGTAGGAAACAAGCCGATGATGGCTCTCGTAGACAGCGGTGCATCTGTGTCCATTATAAATGCCAAGATGGTGGATGCACGTCGCGTGCATAGTGGGAGAGTCCTACGGGTACAAGGCTATGATGGAAAAGTAACGTTACATGATCAGTGGGCCTTTGTTAACATTGAGTTCCAGGGTCAGAACACAGAGAGCGAAGTGTCGGTGGTAGAGGGAGTGATGTACGACTTTTTCCTATAAAGACCAGATATAAAGAAATTAAAGATCAACGTATACTGGGACGATGTATTTCTAGTCGAGGCCGTAGCAAGGAACGAGACATATGCAGATGCAGGTTGATGGTACGAAGCAACACAGAACAATCCAAAGAAATCAATGAAGTGAATCTGTGGGAAAGCTCCGAGCAACTGCGTTTTACTGAAGGTCGGTATGAAGTCCCACCAACACTTGTTTCCAGAGTATTTTATTTGTACCTCAATAGTCTAGAATCTGGAGGACACGACGGATTTTGGCGCACCTACCACAAATTGGTCAAGAGATTTACATGCCCTCACATGAAGAAAGACGCGAGCCAGTACGTTCGTTCCTGCCATGTGTGTCAAGTACACAAAGTCAAGTATAAAGAGCCCACGGATGCTATAATACTACCTTGCCACTCGAACGTGCCTTTCGAAGTGGTTCGCTTGGATATCACCGAACTTAATAAGAAACGGGAAAGAGTCAAGAAAACGTAAGCTTTCCTTCTGGCCATAGATGGATACACGAGGATAATCGCGGCACTAGCAAGAACAAGAGATGCAAATAGCGTCATAACCCTCCTCGAAAGAGACACGTTTAAGACTACGCGGTCAATTGTATACGATAACGGCCCTGCGTTCAAGAGCGAAAAGCTAGCAAGATGGGCTCGGGATCACAATATATCGATCAAGTTCTGTGCTCCATACCATCTGCCGCGAATGGGTTGGCAGAACGTGCCATACGAGACGTGAAACAGTACAACAAGATGTACTGTAGTTATCCTGGTGGATGGAAATGTTCTTTGGAAGCCGCCATGAAACATCATAATCGATCCTATACAAGTGGCTTGTGGTACAGTCCACAGTATGCTTCTTCAGGAGAAACCCCTATTCTGCAGGCAGACCGTGAGTTAAAACTCTCGGAAAACATCAAGATCGTCGAGGAGAGGCAAGAGAAATCACGGGAGGAGAGACACCGAAAACGAATGAAAAATAATTTCGACAAGAGGCATCGAGCAGACATGCCAGACATTCAAGTCACCGACCTCATACTAGTGAGGAAAGGAATAAGAGATGACAGTGCCAAATTTTACGGTCCTTACTCTGTGACCAAGACAGCCACCCAGAACAGAATTTTGAAGACTGTCTTGTGCCTTCATGTCTTCAAATATTACCCCAGGAGGGGTAATATTCTGGGGTAACATTTCAATACATTTCCAATTGAAGCACATTCAACTGATCCACGTTCACCAGTGTACCAGACAGTCTTCAAAATTCCGTTCTGGGTGGCTGTTTTGGTCACAGAGTAAGGACAGTAAAATTTGGCACTGTCATCTTTTATTTCTTTCCTCACTAGTATGAGAAACCGGGAAGGGTGAAGCGGTATTGACCTTGAAACAGGAGAAGAAGAAGAACGTGAGCCGGGGCAGGAAAGAAGAGAAGGATGAAGTCGAAAATAAAGCAGATTAAGATGGACGCCAGTTTCATACTGAAGTTATAATGCTGTTCTGTTCTTTTAAGTAGGAACACTACAATACTAATGTAACATCGAGCAATATCCCTATTGAATCCTGGGTTGGTGGATGCTGGAATTGTTGGTGGATATAGTGGAAAGAATAGTGGATATGGTGGAAACTGTAGTGGGCATAATGGCTGATGACGGCGAAAGCGGAAAAAATGATAGCAGATGGTGGTGGTGGTGGCGAGCCAATGGTGGTGACAGTGAAAAATGCCGGCTGATGACGGCTAAAGTGGAAAGAATGGTGGCAGATGGTGGTGGTGGCGGCGAGCTAATAGTGGTGACGGTGGAAAATGCCGGCGGCTTATGGTGGCGAGGCAAAACGTGTTTGGTGGAAGGCTTGGTGAGCAAGGTGGATGATGGTGGCATAATGGAAGCTTGGTTGATGATGGTGGCATGACGAAAAGCACACGGCAGTGTGTGAAATGACTTATTTGTAGTGTTTCATTCTCGAATGCGCAGAGATATCTGTAGACGTTCAAAATAAACCAACGCTGCTCATTACGCTTTCTAGTACGTTTTTTTTATTCCTGTGATGTTAACAACGCTTCAATTTTTGTGGAGCGTAGAATATGCGACCGTGAATATATGTTTACATTTCGCGCACGTACTTACATCAGTTTGACATCCGCGATGTAATTCTTTGTTGTGATGTTTAAAAGACTAGAGTTGTCACTTTGAACATGACAATAAATGTTTTACATCGGCGTGCAGTTGTCAACAACTAAATGGGCTCCAGCTCGCAATCGCCCCTTTCAATGTTAGAGCAGAACACAGCGGTCACTTGATGTCGCCACGCTAGAAACACAACTCTGGTAATTCTTGCACACTTTGTTGTTTGAGCCATACCTTTAAGTTAACGAAGTGCGTCCGAATATGCACAAATTTCCACTTTCGACATGCGTCGAGATTAGCCCCAGCGAATTTGACTTTCACCCTTCCGTTCTACCACCATGATTTCCACCAAAGGTTAGTCATACCAACCGAGCCCGTAAAAGTGTTATCGGCGTTTCTGGGTTTCAGAATACACAATTTTGACGAGTAAAAATAACAATACAGCCCCGCCGCGGTGGTCTAGTGGCTAAGGTACTCGGCTGCTGACCCGCCGGTCGCGGGATCGAATCCCGATTGCGGCGGCTGCATTTCCGATGGAGGCGGAAATGTTGTAGGCCCGTGTGCTCAGATTTGGGTGCACGTTAAAGAACCCCAGGTGGTCTAAATTTCCGGAGCCCTCCACTACGGCGTCTCTCATAATCATATAGTGGTTTTGGGACGTTAAACCCCACATATCAATCAAAAAATGACAATACAGCCCAGCTGTGGCTTCAGTTAACCTAAATGAAGCCTTTTTATGGTGTACGGTGTCCGCGCAAGAAGCGACAAACATCGATGCGACGCGCTTGCAGCACTTCCACCAAAGGTACGCCTCCCCTCAACGACAGCCGCCGGTTGCACTCGCCGGCGCTTCGCTGGCTCTTATGCGAGAACATAGACACGTCAATTCGTATGCGCACTGAACCAATATGATAGCATTATGTTTCTGGTGCAATGCATTTGTTTTGGCCAAGCCGTTATGAAGTTGTTCGTAACGACACCGCAACAGCGGTGCGCTGGCAGGGCAGCGGTGTGCGTTGCACGGAAAACATCAAAATCAATTGTGTGGGCCTATCTATCGAATGAGCATAGAAGCGCCATAAAGCCTGAACTGATATCACCCTTTGGAAGGAGCGAGAATCGAATAATAAACTTGGCAGTAACCGCCGATAAACTCTACCTGCTCCTCAGTCCACTGAGTTGGATTTTTTTCCCCCTTGCGGTTGTAAATTGTAACAAAAACATAGCTCTGTTGCCAATATCGCTGTGACAATTGTTACAGGCGGCAGTTGGTCGTGTTGATAAAATGTGCAAACTTTAGTAGCAGGTGCAGATCCCATCCCTCCCGAATAAACGACAAACAGAACTCAAGTTAAACAGTGACTTTGTGAGTTACCTATTTCCTTAACACCAATGTCGCCATCTGTCAGCGCGGCGCTGCGGTTAGTGTGCTTAGTTCAAAATTCAGAGGTCGCGGGTTCGCTTACCCGCTGTCGCGTCTTTTTACAGGTGCTTTTTACATCGTTTTAAATCATTTTTTATTATTTCTTCAGTGGCAGATCATCACGGTGGTTCTCACGCTGCTTCGTGCTCCAGCATTGCCGGCTGGAGCGGGCCATCCACCATCCGCTCCACCATACGCCACCATGCACGATGTGCCACCAACATTTCCACCACCATAATCCACCAAAATGGTGGAAGGTGGAATCCACCATTCCTACGGTGGACGTTTTTTCAATAGGGATACTCTTCCAGATTACTGATACAGCTTCCTTAAACCGTCAGTTTTTTGTGGAACGTGCACCGAATAACAGTTTTAGTGTTTGTGCTCATTTGATTGTTCATTGTACGTACGACTACAAGAACGCAGGAAAAAGAAAAGGACGAAAACCAAGTGACACGGCAGGCATAAGAAACACGCCGTTTGAACAGAAAGCATTCATATTTTAGTTGCCATCATGACACGATTTCCAAGGATGCCCAAAATCTGTTGGCAGACAACACATGAGCGTGACTCAAAGCTGAGGCCCACTTTTTTTCAGCCTGATTTCTCATGTGTATATCGCCTGAGTGCATCCTCGAAAAGCTGGAACTTCTACCTGTAATATTGCTGCTGCCAATAAAATATTGCAACATGTTTTTTACTTACCTTCTTCCATTATATTCGAGGGTATTTTTGTGATATATTAAAAAAATCGGAGATGTTTTTTTAATATTTAGTTTTAAATAGGTTTTACTGTCGACGAAATTGAAAGTTTGAGGCCATTTATAAAAATATGTGTTAGAAATACAGCGACGGTAATGACAGGCAATATTGTAAATATTGTTTTGTAATATGTTACTAATTTATCAAACGCTAAGTGGTTTACCTCAGGAGAAAAATCTCAAATATAGCAACTTTAAAAAGAATGTCACCTGATCAGGCATTTTTTAAAAACAGTTTGCCTTATCCCACAATCATCTAACAGTGTTGTTTCACTTTTCATCACGCGTACGTTAATTTGTAAAAAGATTGTTTTCGTCACGTTAATATTTTTGTTTTTATATCGTCTTTAACGTCCGATAATGACAAGAGACGAAATTGGTCCCTCTGAACTAAATAAGTTCAATATTTTTCACCTCCTCAATCATGCGGTTAATAAATAAACTAAGTTCACTTTCGGGCTACGAGGGGATATGTGCACAAACAATAAAATAATAAGGGCACGCGGGCCCTTCGGGGTACAGGATAGCTATAGTAACGAAAAAAACGACTAGGGGGACTCTTTGACAGGTGGTATAGGCACATACGATTCCAAAGTGGCACCAATATCTAAGACACCCAGAGTCCGGGGGAGAAATCGACGTATAGGCACGAGGATCAAGCCAATTCAGACGTAGGGTATATTAACATGCAGGGTGGCAGGAATAGACTGAAGTTGGAGGAGATACAAGGACAGCTAAGGGAGGAGAAGCTGATGGTATATGGATTTGTAGAAACACATCTTAGGGACATGGCGCAACCACCTAGCAATCCAGACTACGCATGGGAATATTGTAGTAGAACAGAAGCCAGCAGAAAGGCGGGTGGTATTTGGACATTCATTCATAAAAGTACAGACTGGCAAAGGATCAAGCAGGAGTGTAGGGAACCTTTATGGCTAAAAACGAAAGTGGCAGGGCAAATGACGCTCCTCGGTTCTGTATACTTGTGGACAGGGGCAAAAGACAGAGAGGAAAACCAATAAATGATGCAGTGCGTAGAAAATGACATTGAAGAACTAGGAGAAGCGTGCGAAATAATTATATTAGGATATCTGAATGTGCACAGAGAAGATACGGATGGATATACTGACCCAACAGGCAGATTACTAATGGATATGTGTGAAAGGCATGGTAATGACATGGGAGGTAGTAAGGCTGCAGTCGACGATAAATTACGCAATGGTGTCACATAAGCTGTACGAAACAACTAAGGGTGATGAACATAGATTAATATGGGCCCAGAAGCTTAGGCAGTGATCACAAACGTATCAAGCTGAGTTTTCGAAGAGAAATGAAAATGGAAAGGAGGCGTTATGGGCAACCATACGGTGATATTTATTCAGAAAGGCAAATATAAATAGCAACTAAAGAGGTAGAGAAAGTAGTCACCGAAGATACTAAAACAGAGTCATCATCATCATCATCATCATCATCATCATCATCATCATCATCATCATCATCATCATCATCATCATCATCATCATCAGCCTGACTACGTCCACTGCAGGACAAAGACCTCTCCCATGTTCCGCCAGTTAACCCGGTCCTGTGCTTGCTGCTGCCAATTTATACCCGCAAACTTCTTAATCTCATCTGCCCACCTAACCTTCTGTCTCCCCCTAACCCGCTTGCCTCCTCTGGGAATCCAGTTAGTTACCCCTAACGACCAGCGGTTATCCTGTCTGCGCGCTACATGCTCGGCTCATGTCCATTTCTTGTTCTTGATTCCAGCTATGATATACTTAACCCCCGTTTGTTCCCTAATCCACTCTGCTCTCTCCTTTCCTTTTAAGGCTACACCTATCCTTTTTCTTTCCATTGCTCGCTGCGTCGTCCTCAATTTAAGCTGAACCCTCTTTTTAAGTCTCCAGGTTTCTGCTTCGTAGCTACGTAACGGCAAGATACAGCTGTTATATGCCTTCCACTTGAGGGATAGTGACAATCTGCCTGTCATAATTTGAGAGTGCTTGCCAAATGTGCTCCACCCCATTCTTATTCTTCTAGTTACTTCAATCTGGTGGTTCGGCTCCGCGGTTATTACCTGCCCTAAGTATACATAGTCTTTTAAAACTTGAAGTGCACTATTACCTATCTCGAAGCGCTGCTTTTTTCCGAGGTTGTTGTACATTACTTTCGTTTTCTGCAGATTCATTTTAAGACCCACCTTTCTGCTCTCCTTGTCTAACTCCGTAATCATGAGTTGCAATTCGTCCCCTGAGTTACTCAGCAATGCAATGTCATCGGCGAAGCGCAGGTTACTAAGGTACTATCCATTAACTCTTATCCCTGACTGTTCCCATTCTAGGCATCTGAAAACCTCGTGCAAGCACACGGCAAATAGTATTGGGGAGCATGTGTCTCCCTGCCTTACACCCTTCTTGATTGGTATTCTGATGCTTTCTTTATGAAGCACTATGGTAGCAGTTGATCCCCTGTAGATTTCTTCCAGGATGTTTATATATACTTCATCGACGCCCTGATTCCGCAGTGTCTGCATGACGGCTGATATTTCTACTGAACCAAACTCCTTCTCGTAATCTATGAAGGCTATGTATAGTGGTTGGTTATATTCTGAGCATTTCTTTATTACCTGATTGCTAGTATGAATGTGGTCGATTGTTGAGTAGCCTGTTCGAAATCCTGCTTGTTCCTTTGGTTGATTAAATTCTAATGTTTTCTTTACTGTGTTAGCAATTACCTTTGTAAATAGCTTGTATACTACAGAGAGCAAGCTAATCGGCCTGTAATTCTTCAAGTCCTTGCCATCTCCTTTCTTATGTATTAGGATGATGTCAGCGTTCTTCCGAGACTCTGGCACTCTTCCCGTCAGGAGACACCTCGTAAACAGGGTGGCTAGTTTTTCTAACACAATCTGTCCTCCATCCTTCAGCAGATCTGATGTTACCTGATCCTCACCAGCAGCTTTGCCTCTTTGCATGCTCTCGAAAGCTTTACTGACTTCTTCTATCATTAATGGTGGGGTGTCATATGAGTTACTGCTAGTTATTATAGTACTAAAGTCGTGGTTGTCCCGGCTACTGTACAGATCTCTGTAAGACTCCTCCGCTATTTTAACTATCCTATCCATATTGGTAGTTATTTTGCCTTCTTTGTCCCTTAGTGCATACATCCGATTTTTGCTTATCCCAAGTTTCCTCTTCACTGCTTTGACGCTTCCTCCGTTTTTCAGAGCGTGTTCAATTCTCTCCATGTTATACCTTCTTACATCGGATACCTTACGCCTATTAATCAACTTCGAAAGCTCTGCCAGTTCTATTTTGTCTGTTGTACTTGAGACTTTTATGATTTGACGCTTCTTAATGAGATTTTTCGTTTCCTGGGTAAGCTTGCCAGGGTCTTGTCTAGCTACCCTGCCTCCAACTTCCACTGCACACTCCGTAATGATACTCGTCAGATTATCATTCATTGTATCTATGCTAAGGTTGGTTTCCTCACTAAGAGCCGAGTACCTGTTCTGAAGCGAGACTGAATTCCTGTACTTTGCCTCTCAGTGCTAGCTCATTTATTGGCTTCTTGCGTATCAGTTTCTGTCGTTCCTTTCTCAAGTCTAGGCAAATTCGAGACCGTACCATTCTATGGTCACTGCATCGTACCTTGCCAACCACTTCCACATCCTGCACGGTGCCTGGGTGTGCACTCAATTAAAGTCTATTTCGTTCTTATTTTCGCCATTAGGACTCCTCCATGTCCACTTGCGGTTTCCTCGTTTTCTCTAGAAGGTATTCAATACCCGTAAATTATTGCGTTTTGCGAATTCTACTAGTAGCTCTCCTCTGGCGTTTCTAGTACCGATGGCATAATCTCCTACTGCCTGGCATCCAGCCTGCTTCTTCCCTACCTTTGCATTAAAGTCTCCCATCAGTATTGTATACTGTGTTTGTACCTTACTCATTGCCGATTCCACGTCTTCATAGAAGCTTTCAAATAAAGCGTCATCATGGCTGGATGTAGGCGCGTAAGCCTGTACCACCTTCATCTTGTATCTCTTATTCAGTTTAATTACGATACCTACCACCCTTTCATTAATGCTATAGTATTCCTCTATGTTACCAGCTATGTTTCTGTGAATTAGGAACCCCACTCCCAGTTCTCTTCTGTCAGCCAAACCCAGATAGCAAAGGACGTGCCCATTCTGTAGCACCTCATAGGCCTCATCTGTCCTCCTAACCTCACTGAGCCCTATTATATCCCATTTAACACCCTCTAGCTACTCGAATAGTACAGCTAGACTTCCCTCACTAGATAGCCCCGCCGCGGTGGTCTAGTGGCTATGGTACTCGGCTGCTGACCCGCAGGTCGCGGGTTCGTATCCCGGCTGCGGCGGCTGCATTTCCGATGGAGGCGGAAATGTTGTAGGCCCGTGTGCTCAGATTTGGGTGCACGTTAAAGAACCCCAGGTGGTCGAAATTTCCGGAGCCCTCCACTACGGCGTCTCTCATAATCATATGGTGGTTTTGGGACGTTAAACCCCACATATCAATCATCATTCCCTCACTAGATAAGGTTCTAGCGTTAAACGTTGCCAAGTTCAGGTTCCAATGGCGGCCTGTCCGGATCTAGAGATTCTTAGCACCCTCTGCTGCGTTGCAGATCTGACCGCCGCTGTGGTCAGTTGCTTCGCAGCTGCTGGGGACTGAGGGCCATGAGTTATTTGACGTATGCATGTGGGAGGTAGTGGCCAGATACTGCACCAGGGTGGCCAATCCTTCTCTGGTGAGGGAGTGCGTTCCCGGCGGTGGTTACCGGTGAGGCCGAACCCCAGGCCTCGTAATGCAGTTTCATCACCACGCGGATTTTTTTTATCCGGTTGGCAACTGCGCGGCACCGGGATTTGAACCACGGACCTTTTGCATGCGAGGCGGATGCTCTAACCACTACGCCATCACTGCTCCTCAAGAAATATTTGGCCTCTGCTAACTCAGCCTCAATATCTTCTCGCTTTGGCATTTGATAATGTTCTCGCTTTAGACACTCATTGATGTTCCTAAGATCCATGCACAAACGCAGCTTTCCGTTTTTTCTTTCTTACTATTACTAGAGGGCTCACAGAGTGGACGTACACAAATCCAACTCGATTGATTGAGTTAGAACTTCCTAAGGTACGAGTCAAATTAACCACAAAAAAGCGAAAGGAATGCAAGAGCTGGTGGGATGAGGAAGTTAAGAAAGCCATAGTAAGACGTCAGAAAGCCTCCCGGGAACACAGGTATGCTAAACAGAGGAATGAACCGGAAGATGACGTAAAAAAACACTTTTTGAGTTGCAGAAGCGAAGCGTCCCATCTGATCAGTGGAAAGATTACAAGGAATTGAGCCCAATAGATGACGGAAGTAAAAAAAAAGAATAGAAAGGCAGCTGCAAAATTTTGGAATCATCTCAATTCTCTTCGTAATAAGACAAGCATTAAACAGAGGTTTATAACTATAGTTCAAGGCGTTAGACTAGAATGGGATAAGGCAATGGAATATATAACAACAACGATGACAGAAAAATTTAAACACCAAGAAAGCACTGCATGCACCGCACCAGATGAGGGTGAACCAATTAGCAAAGTGGCTCCACTGGGACAACAAGAGTGTGAAAGGGCAGAGAAAAGGGAATAGCACATCAAGTGGCCCTGATGGCATCCCAATTATGCTAATAAAAAAAACTAAGACCAAATTCTAAGCCAAAATTCAGAGAGGCAGCGAGCAAAGCAATAATAGATGGTAAATTCCCAAATGGGCGCAAACTAAGCAGGATGAGCATGATCTATAAAGGCAAGGGGAACAAAGTTGATATAAACAACTACCATGCTATAAGAGTGACATCAGTAGCTTACAGGCTGGTGATGCAGATAGCAGAGGAAAGACTACAGACATGGGTGGAGAATGATGGGGTACTTGAAAAACTACAAATTGGGTTCCGTAAACGAAGGAGGTTGAAGGAGAATTGGTTTTTATTCATGCAGTGTATTGAAATAGTGGGGAAAAACACAGGTCCCTGTGGCTGGCATTTCTAAATATTAATGGAGCTTACGATAGTCTGATTCGAGAAGACTTGTAGGGAATAGTTCACATGCACACTAGATGTGGAAGATGGAATAACTAATATTCTAAAGGATACGTGTAAAAGTAACAAGGTAGCTCTAAAATGGCAAGAACAGTTATCTGAACCTATAGAGATACAACGCGGGCTTCGACAGGGTCCCCTTGCTACTCCTCGTCACCTTTGGTATGTATGCTGTATCTATACAGGAACTAGAAGAAAAATTAGAGGGGAGTCAACTCGGCATCAGCCTCTCTTTTGCCAAGCAAGGAAAGCACACCGAATAGTCATTACCAGTAGTGTTGTATGCAGATAATATAGTAATAATAGCCGACAACAAGGAAGATCTGCAGGGATTGATAGGCGTCTGTGGTAATGAGAGAGATAGATTAAATTTGAAGCTCAGCAGGAAAAAATCGGCAATCATGATTTTTAATTATAACAAAGGCAGTCAGCATAAGATCCGGGACAGACGTACCGATGATGCAGGGTGGATGAGTTACGTGAGACTCTGGGACAAAGCGCCTTCGGGCGCCGCGTTTCTTTCCTATCTGACAAAGGCAAGATGTGTTGACTACAGTTTCTGTTTACGCTTCTTTCTATTGAATCGGTGCATGACGCCTATGTAACGTTAACATTTTCCGCGATGAAAGCGCATTCTGCCTTTTATAAGGATGCTCGCCCTGGGTGACTCGCTTCAAGCTTTCGCACTAAATCACGTCTTTCCTGTCTTTGCTGCATCACTTCTACGTGGTTAGCTTGTGTTTACCCTGCTACATACTGCTGCAGCGAGACTGAACTACTTATTTACATCTTTGTAATCTCAATATAACATGAAAAAGAGAAGGAAAGATATAAAAGCCCGTATATCTGTGCGATTAGTTTAGTATCACCGTTCGCATCTTATGCGCATGATTTCTTTTTTAGATGCGGAAGCATCTTATACACTCGCCTTGTAGTGCGCCGTCCGCGCCGTCCGCGCCGTCCGCGCCGTCCGCACCGCTTCTCGAACATTCGACAGCTGACGCGCGCGCATGCGCCGTCGCGCCGTCGCCCACCATCTGTGCCGCGCGCGCTTCTCCTTCGAGAACATTCGACAGCTGACAGCGCATGCGCCGTCGCGCCGTCGCCATCTGTGCCGCGCGCGCGCTTCTCCTTCGAGAACATTCAACAGCTGACAGTGCATGCGCCGTCGCGCTGTATATATACTCAAGGTCGGCGCTCGCTCGCTCAGTTGCCGCTCGTCGGTTGGCTTGTACGGCGCGTCGACGTCCAAGGTCGCGGTGAAATGAATTCCAACGAATCCACAAACACAATGATCGACGTCCCTTCGACCAGCGCCGTCCTTTCGCATACGTGTGTACGTGTTCACTCATTTAACACCCCATTTCACAACCACGTTAACCAATTTAGCCATCGACCCAAGTAAGTCGCACTTTAACACCCCGTTAACCAATTATATGCTCCGCATCCTCCTCAGTGTTCCCCCGAGGGAAGCTGCGGGCAATTTTTTTTTCATTCTGTTCCCCATGAAATGTGGGACAATCAATAAGCCTAGTCAGGAAAGCTTAGTGGCTGACGGCGCTTTGCGCTACACTGCGTTTTTCACGTGTACGCACTTTTCCTCGCACCAGTAAAAATTTTATATGAGAGTTCAGCAGAAAGCTCTCATCAATGGATTACGTGCATTACAGTGCTACAACAAAGGGCTGGTTAATAGGACAAGCATGTCTTTTTTTGACAAAAAATAACCACTGACTTCCGTCGGTAACTAACAATACCATACAAACGCTGAATACAATGTAAAAAAGAAAAAAGAAATTATATATATATATATATATATATATATATATATATATATATATATATATATATAGGTATGGGATATGGCACAACGGGAGCGTTTTCAACAAGGATAAACATATTTATTTTCCGACAGTTTCGGGAGGGGTCCTCCCGAAACTGTTGGGAAATAAATATATTTATCCTTGTTGAAAACGCTTCCGTTGTGCCATATTCCATACCTTCACGAAGACTAACTACCCATTGAATTATTATTCCCACTATATATATATATATATATATATATATATATATATATATATATATATATATATATATATATATATATATATATATATATATATATATATATATATATTGAAGAAGAAGGAAATGCATTGTTGGCAAGCAACATCGCCACCGCTTGGGTACTGGGGTCTGGGCTTCTCTTGCTCGCCTCGTGGTGATCGTCGCCGGCATCTGCTTGACCGTTGCTCTGTCCTGATCGTGTTTTCATCGTAGGACCACCGTCGCAGTACACGCCAATAAACCCCTTTTCAATTGGTGGAGGGTGCTGACATTCCCCGTCACCTGAACCTGGGTGCTGTCATTCGCCGTTGTCTAAACCTGGAGCTAACCTGGAGCTAAAGGTAATTGCTAACAGAGTAAAGAAAACATTAGAACTCGATCAACCAAAGGAACAAGCAGGATTTCAAAGAGGCTACTCAACAATCGACCACATTCATACTATCAATCAGGTAATAGAGAAATGCTCAGAATATAACCAACCACTATACATAGCCTTCATAGATTACGAGAAGGCGTTCGATTCAGTAGAAATATCAGCCGTCATGCAGGCTCTGCGGAATCAGAGCGTTGATGAGGTATATATAAACACCCTGGAAAAAATCTACAGGGGATCAACTGCTACCATAGTGCTTCATAAAGAAAGCAACAGAATACCAATCAAGAAGAGTGTAAGGCAGGGGGACGCAATTTCCCCAATGCTATTCACCGCGTGCTTACAGGAGGTTTTCAGAAGCCTAGAATGGAAACAGTTAGGAATAAGAATTAATGGAGAGTACTTTAGTAACCTGCGCTTCGCCAATGACATTGCATTGCTGAGTAACTCAGGGACGAATTGCAACTCATGATTACATTGTTAGACAAGGAGAGCAGAAAGGTGGATCTTAAAATGATTCTGCAGAAAACGAAAGTAATGTACAACAACCTCGGAAAAGAGCAGCGCTTCGAGAAAGGTAATAGTGCACTTCAAGTTGTCAAAGACTATGTCTACTTAGGGCAGGTAATAACCACGGAGCCGAACCACGAGATAGAGGTAACTAGAAGAATAAGAATGGGGTGGAGCACATTTGGCAAGCACTCTCAAATTATGACAGGTAGATTGCCACTATCCCTCAAGAGGAAGGTATATAACAGCTGTATCTTGCCGGTACTTAGCTACGGAGCTGAAACCTGGAGACTTACAAAGAGGGTTTAGCTTAAATTGAGGACGACGCAGCGAGCAATGGAAAGACAAATGCTAGTCGGGTGTACCCTGGGAGCGTCCTTGCATTCGGTAGACCGGCTTCGGAGAGGGCTAGAATCGGTATTGGAATGTCGCGCAGGAAAAGGTTGAGTTCGCACAGGCGTTTTAGAAGACCGGCGCAGTTCCATTGCATTATTAAGGGCACTTTTGAAGGACGAAATAGACCAGGTGGGCGAGACATTGCCATTATTATACTGTGTGTTTGTGGAAGCAGAGCAAAGTAACACTGACTCTAGAGCCAGGACTGCTTCCAACATATCCTTCGTTGAACTCGCAGGCATCTTAGCGACGTGTGAACGTAGTGCGGCAAACAGAGCGCGAATAACGTGCTCGAGGTTTTCTTGCTGTTGGCTTCCAGATGGTACTTGAGGTGGGCTCAGTGCATCAGCGTAGGTGCGCTTGGCGGACTCTTTCGTGATACAATTCTCACCAGCGTTGAGCACTTGCGTTGACTCAGTACCAGCTCTTGTCGGCTTTAGGCGCGGAAAATTTCCTGCGTACTCGTTATCCGAACCGCCATGCTGTGGCGCGCCGGACGTCTTCTTTGTGAGCGATGGTTCGTTCACAGTCTTCGGGCCGAGGACAAACGTCTTAATTTTTCGCTGCGCAGCTGTTCGTGCTGGACATCGGCCGTAGCTAGCTGGGTGGTCGCCGCCACAGTTTGCACACACAAGTTTTTCTTTACTTGTACACGTCTTAAAGTCATGAGGCCCCCCACAGCGCTTACACCTTTGTTCCCCATGACAGTGCTTAGCAACATGTCCAAAACGCTGACATTTAAAACAGCGTGGTGGCGTCTCCACGTAGTCTACCAACTCGTGTCTGGTGAAGCCAAGGTTGATCTTCTCTGGGCGTTCCGAATTTGGAGCGAATGTGAGAACTACAGAGTCAGTGCGCCTTGATTCCCATTCGGTGGATGAAGTTTGGACTCGTCGTATGATTCTTCTTGCGTGGTATACTCCCTGAGGTCTCAGGTAGGTTAACAGCTCTTCGTCCGAGTACCATCTTGGGACCCCTTTTATAATGCATGTATTTTTCATGTAACTGTGTGGTACACGGGCAGATATGGCAAGGCCGCAGACACGGCAACCCGACACGGCAACCCGAGCATAACGTCGTTTGCAAATGGAAGCGCAATGATATACATAAGGCGGGAAATCCCTCACGTCGCCTTACCAGTGCAAGACCTCTGTTCCAACTCACTGGAAGTCACTGCTGTGCAAGTGTGCCTGGGAAACCGAAAACTGAGTGTGGTATCGGTGTACATAAGCCCACGAAAAAAGGTCTCTATGGAGACTTTCCTAAAGGACCTTTGCACTCGATGTCCCGCACCTCGAATAATCTGTGGTGATTTTAACGCGCACCATCGACTCTGGGGAGATAAGAGTGTCGATTTTCGAGGCAAGGAACTTCTAGCAGCTGCGGATGCTGCCGACTTATGTGTGGCGAACGATGGTAAACCTACATTTTTCAGGCCACCAGATTCATGGAGTGCAATAGACCTTGTACTTCACTCCACGGACCTTCTGGTATCATCGACCACGGCTCCAGACAAGATGGGCAGCGACCATTTCCCCATCTTCACCAATATCCTGGGATTTCGAACTGCTGGTCGACAATTCTGCAGTGTAACACGCTGGGACACCTACAGAGAAGTGTTGGACAAATCCACTGGTGAGCTGTTCGCAGATATGTTGCAAGGCAAGCGATCAGCAACTTCATTGCTGAAACTGCCCGACCATTTTCCTGCTCCTGACTTGAAATTGAAAAACCTCTGCGCAGCACGTAGACGGGCGGAGCGGAAATTAATGAGAACAAAAGGAAATCCGTCTGCGAAAACCGAATATAACAGGATAAACGCTGCGATTCGTCGCCATGCAAAAAAATTAAGACGAAATCAATGGGCCGCTTTCTGTGAGAGTTTATCAAGGTTTACGCCCTTGACAAAGATATGGGCAGTAATAAATAGTCTTTCTGGGAAGATCCGAACACACAGGCCATTCGAAGCACTCGCTTTGAAACAAGGGATAGATGTGCAAACCCTTGCAGAGAATTTCGCAGACGTGTACATATCTGGTAGATCAGCAGGAGCGGCGATTCCTCTGTCACCCCAGTTTTTTCACACGATGGATACGCCATTCACCTTCCGAGAGCTGGATATGGCACTTAGCAAATTAAGAAGACGCTGTGCCGTGGGTCCCGATTTGATCAGCAATCAAATGCTGACAAATCTGCCATATGAGCGAAAAAGGGCCCTTTTGGACATATTTAATCATGTCTGGAGCACGGGAGAGATCCCATTTGTTTGGAAGACAGCTTGGGTGGTGCCAGTATTAAAGTCCGGAAAGGATCCTGCGAGCCTCGCGTCATATCGACCGGTATCTCTTACATCATGCGTATCTAAGCTGATGGAAAGATTAATATGTACAAGATTAACTTGGTACCTTGAACAAGGAAGACGATGGCCATCGTGTATGACCGGATTTCGCCCACGACTGAGTGCCCAGGACAGTGTTTTGGACCTATTAAGCCACATCGAGCACCGCCGTGTCAGCGGACTCTCGACACTCGCCGTCTTCATGGACGTTGCCAAGGCATATGATTGTGTGCTTCAGGCAGGCATCGTGAACGGGCTCCAAGCCATGGGTGTGTCGGGAAATGCTCTTCGGTTCATACATGAGTTTCTCAGAGACCGTTGTGTCCGTGTTAAGCTTGGAAATGTAATGAGCGAAGAGAGACGCGTTTCCCTCGGCGTCCCACAAGGAAGTGTTCTATCTCCCTTGCTTTTTAACTCTGCCATGGCCAGCCTTCCCGACACTCTGCACTTAGCTCTGAAAGCAGTTAAAATATCCATCTACGCCGATGACATCTGCATTTGGATCTCAGGGTACCAGCACAAACGTTTGGCCCGGATAGCACAGAGCGCTATTTCAATCATTGAGCGTCACTTGTTGACACTCGGCCTATCTTTATCAGCGGAAAAATCGGCCTTCATGCTCTTCCCGGGAGCGCGACGGAAGTCAACACGTCTGTCGCTGAATATTCGAGGCCACTCGATTCGTTGTGCAAGAAGTGTCCGTTTCCTGGGCATTACCATCGACAACAAGCTATTATGGCGACGTGCGGTTGATGGTATAGTCACTGCATCAGTGCAAAGGATCAACGCTCTTCGTCGCATGGCAGGGGTCCGTTGGGGCAACAATCCTATGTCCATGCTTAAATTAAATTATGCGCTTATAACAAGTCGCATCATTTATCAGCTGCCCCTGATATCACCATCACCAAGCCAGTTCGAACGCCTAGAGGCAGTGCACAGAAAGGGCCTTCGCTTGGCGATGGGAGTCCCTCAGGCGGCTTCAAACACGAAGGTCACCAATGAAGCCGAGTCTCTGCCGCTCGGCCTTTTGGCATCTCAGGCCTTATTGACACAGCTGTCAGGACTGGGCGAGTCATTCGCAGGCACGGCGCTTCTCCGGCGACTAAGAGCAAGAACTGGCTCACATTTCAACGCGGCACTAAACACTTTTCATTATTTAGGCTTGAAACTGCCTAAACGGCGCCCTATGGACCCGCCATGGTCTTTTGTGGATGTTGCGTGCACCTTCAGCGTACCCAAGCTACCAGCGAAGCGCACCATTCCAGCCGCGGAAGCAAAATTTCTTGCGCTGGACCACTTGAGCACCATGTACCGCGGCCACCTACAAGTGTACACCGACGGATCAGTGTGCAGACGGATAGCTGCGCAGCGGCTTTCTGCATACCCTGCCTGGGCGTGTCATGGTCGGGCCGCCTGGATTGCGTGGTTTCGTCCACAACGGTAGAAAGCGCTGCAATTACGGCGGCTTTGCGAAAACTGCGATCCTTTTCTGCACGAGATGTTGTAGTGCTGACGGACTCCAAATCGGCACTACAAAGACTGCATCGTGGCCTACCTCAAGAAAAGTTCACCAGGCAATCTCTGGCACTAATCAAACACCTAAATGACAAGAGTTTTAATATAAAGTTCTAGTGGATCCCATCCCACGTTGGCATTGAGGGCAATGAAAAGGCTGATGCCCTTGCTTGCGAAGCACGTACATCGTTTCCAAAAGCAAGAATTCCCAAGACTTACCAGAACAACAAAGATGTGATACGCAATCATTTCAAGGCGATCTACAAGTTTCCACACCAAGCATGTGTAATTCATGGACTTTCTCGTGAAGAAGCGACGCTGTTGTACCGCATTAGAACCGGCTCCGCATACACCCCGGCCTGGTCATTCAAGACTGGGAGATACGCTTCCCCGTTCTGTGCCTTCTGTGGTGACATTGGGGATATTGAACATTTCATTTGGCTTTGCCCACAGTTTGATGTGCAAAGAGCAGCGATGATCCGCACCTTGCGAAAAGGCTGTCATAGACACCGGACAGTTGATGACATCATCTTTCCTGAAGGACCCGCGGCAACTAGGAGGAACGTGCAACGAATTTTGTTAGTCTTCCTGCGAGACACTGGGCTGTCTGACACGTGGTGACATTTTCCAAATTCAGGAGATGTTCAGGCGGAACAATTGCCGGCCATGCAGGCCAGGCTAACCCCGCCTGCTACAACACCACCACCACCACCACCACCACCACGACAAATGCTAGGTGTAACCTTAAGAGACAAGAAGAGAGCAGAGTGGATTAGGGAACAAACGGGGGTTAGGGATATCATAGCTGAAATCAAGAAGAAGAAGTGGACATGGGCCGGGCATGTAGCGCGTAGACAGGATAACCGCTGGTCGTTAAGGGTAACTAACTGGATTCCAAGAGAAAGCAAGCGGGTTAGGGGAAGACAGAAGGTTAGGTGGGCAGATGAGATTAAGAAGTTTGCGGGTATGAATTGGCCGCAGCAAGCACAGGACCGGGTTAACTGGCGGAACATGGGAGAGGCCTTTGTCCTGCAGTGGACGTAGTCAGGCTGATGATGATGAAACCTGCAGCTGCGCAACCGAACGCTACCTCCCATCATGGCTACCAATAACGCGCAACCTGGCTCTTCCACTCCATTCTCCAGCAACCCCGGCGTTCTTCGCTTGCAAGAGCCCAAGGTCTTTAGCGGAGCTGATGAGATCGACGTGGAAGACTGGTTCACTAACTACGAGCTGGTGAGCGCAAACAACAAGTGGGATGACGCGGACAAGTTGACTAACGTCATCTTTTACCTCGCTGACGTGGCCGAAATGTGGTATAACAACCACAAAAGCGACCTTACGACGTGATCCATCTTCAAAACGTAGTTTGCTGAAGTTTTTGGCCGACCCGCTGTCCGCAAGTCCAGAACCGGACAACGCTTGCGGAGTCGTGCGCAGAAGCCAACGGAATCGTTCACCAGTTACATCGAAGACATTATTGGATTTGCAACCATGTGAACACCGCCGTGCCCGAGTCCAAAAAGATTCAGCACATCCTCAAAGGGATAAATGATGGCACACTTCAAATGCTCCTGGTGCGCAATCCTGCCACCATTGCGGAACTTGTGACTTTATGTCAAAGTTTCTACAAGTTAAGGAAGCAGCGCGCCCTAACTCGGCCATTTTCCTCACACGCCGACTCGTTCTCCAGTCTTTCTTCTGTTCTCGATCACTCACCAACTCTGCAAGAGATTAAAGACTTTGTGCGTGAAGAAAGTCTCGTTGATTCCCTTCACGCAGCAGCCACCGTCATCTCGTCTGTCCTCACCATTCCCCGACGTTATTGCCCAAGAGGTAGCTCAGGCTGTTCCCGTCGCTGCCCACCAGCAGCCTGTGGCCATGCCTGTTCCCCATGCGCTGGCTATGCAGCCTGTGGCCGCGCCTGTTACGTATGCCCAGGTGGTACGCAGCAGACCCCGCCAGCAGCATTTGCCACCCGTGTCTTCAGTTGCTCCCCACTCCGCCCCTCTTTCAACACCTTGGGCCGCACCACGAGTAAGCGATTCCTGGCGCACTCCTGACAATCGACCGATCTGCTACGCCTTCGGTACTCCAAGACACGTGGCACGATATTGTCGCCGTCGCTTCCAACCACTCCCCGATGCTACTCGGCCGTTATCTTATGACCAACAGCCCATGCACCTACCTGCTCCCTATACCTCACCACAGCATGGCTACAGTAACCTCCCCAAGTCTCAGTCACGCCAGCCCCCGTCTCAGACTCACTCTCCCCGCTTCCCGTCTCCTCCCAGGTGATCACTGACTCCAATACGTCCCCGACCCGCTTTCTCTAACCGGGAAAACTGAACGCTGCAGTTCCAGAGGTAAAAACTGCGCCGTCGTCGAAATGCTCAAGTACTCGCACTTCACCTGCTAACGTCGTCGCCATATCTGTCGATGGTGTTTCTACCTTTGCCCTCGTCGACACAAGTACTGCCGTTTCTGTTATAGCCGCCCAGCTCTGCCGCTCCCTACGCAAAGTGACCACGCCGCTCTCTGGACAATCGCTTCGTACGACTAGCGCACAACCAGTTCGACGACCTCTCGGCACCTGTACTGCCCGCATATTCATCCAAGGCTTCTCCCCCGAATGCAGAGATATGTTACTTGGTTCGCGACTTCAACTTGACTTGAGCAAGTAGCGTGAAGCAAGCAGCGGGCTTCAAAACGCCCAAATCAGCCTTCGCGTTTCATAGATGCTCAGGCTGTCTTGCTTGGTCAAGTCAAGAACGGGCTTCAAAGCAGAAACACGCTGCTCGCCTGCTAAGGAGGGTAATAATGAAGTTGTTCGCGTAAGGCATGTGTTATAGCAAAAAAAGAACATATGTTTTAAGATAACTAAAAAAACGAGGGGCCACAAGCATATTTTTGCCATTTTACGGCTAACAAGCGGCACGTGGTGCCTGCCTCCACAGCGATGCGCAGTGTTGCTTCTGTAAAGTGTTCATTGCCCGCTGGTTTTAGTGGCCACACAAAAGCGGCGCGTTTCTCCACGATTGATTGTTTGGAGGCGAAACAAGCATCGCGTCGGGTTCTTGCGTCGTTATTTTTTTTCAATCGAATGCCATGGCGTGTATTTGTGCAGACCTGGCTCACAAGGTAACGCGATTTTCACGGTATTTGCCTTTCTGTTCACCTGTGGACATTCTTGTAGTGGGCTAGGTCACAGTTATGTGTGAAAAGAAAAAAGAAGTTCTTGGAACAAATGTGATTCGTATCCTTTTGTTGAGCTTGGTAAACAAGAGAAAAAGCGGGGGTCATGACATTGCCCTCAGCAGAATTTTGTCTCGCGGGGTGCAGCAATGTCTCGCTGCATGGTGGTGAAGGGGATAAAAAAAACCGTCATAGGGGCACCTCTTTTTTATGTGTGTGGAATTTTACGTAGCGTTGTGCTACAAACGATGCCTTTCTGAGCGAGAAACAGCGCCCTAGACGGGATGAAAGGATAGACGAGGCACACAGACACAGCGCCGAGACAATTTTGTACGGAAAATGTCATCGTGTTTTAGAAAAAAACAGAAATAGCCTTTGCGGTTACGAAACACTTCAGCGTCGTCACTACCAGGGCTATTAACACGCACGTGTGGATAGTCGATGCAAGCCGTAACGCCACGGAACTCAGCAACTTCATAAAAGTCCCGCATAACTACAGAACTTCTGTAGTGCTGCTGGTAGCGGAAAGCGCACCAGCGTTGCGTACAGGTGCTTTGCGACGAGTAGCGTAACTTTTCCTACTGCACGGCAAACTGTCGACTACGGAATGCGGACGAGATTCCCGGTGACTGTTTGGAATGTGCCAGTGCCGTAAAACCTGAGAGCCATCAGTAGCTGTAACACTGGAGGCACAGGGTGTCTTCAGTTGTCCCCACTTTTACGGAGCGGCAACATACCCAGCAGCTGCCGCACGGTGTTCTTCGTGAATCTGTATCGAGCGTGGAATTGTTCCTCGCCGTACAACTCCATCGGATTTCCTCGGTCACGTAAAGCGGGTCCAAGAATCTGGCAAGCAGTGTGCCTCAGAAAATGCTACGCTCATGGCGAGGTAAGCAAACTCAAAAGCGGCCACCCTCCGCGCGACGTCCATTCGAGAGGTGGCCATGTTGGAATAACGTGTGAAGTCGCCTTCAAGCTAGCCCCGCAGCTGACTTGACACTTTTCCTGACTTCGACCGAGCCAAGTCGCCGTCAAGTCGTCCGCAAGTTCGACAACAATTTATGGTGACCGGCAAGACTGTCTTGAGTCAAGAACAAGTCAAGTACGAGTCAAGTAACATCTCTGCATTCGGGGGTCTATGTACGTTGTCGAGTTCATCGTCCTTTCGGTGTGCTCGCATGACGTTATCCTCCGGTGGCACTTTCTGTCACATCATCATGCCGTCATCGACTGCGCACGCACTGAAGTTCAATTTTCGCACCTGTGTGATGAACCTTTGCACGAAACTCTTGAGCGGTTGCCAAAACTCGTCGTGCGTGAGGACACTGATTTTCCGCCAGCCTCTCTTGCCGTTGTTCTTGTTCGCTGCGATGACCATAACGATGCTACGGTAATGTTTACACCTCCCGACATTTTCATGAGCCGCAGAGCCGTTTCCTCGCCTTTCGCTACACTTGACGTTACTGCTGGCCGAAGCAATATTTTCGTCCACAACACCCTTTCTGCACCGCTTACGCTACTTGCCGACGAATGTCTCGGTCGAGTGGAGTACCTTGATTCTTTTTTATTTCTTAACGCGCCAGACGAGTCATGCAGTAGCGCCTCGACCGAACTTCATGCTCTTTCCCCACTGGAATTCTCGTCGAGTGACATCTTCTCGAGTTCCATCGCCGACACCTTAAGTGCTCAAGAACGCGCCAAACTTCTCATCTCCTCCGGCACTTCGCGAATTCATTCGAAGTTTCTCAGCCGCAATTAGGTCGCACTTCCGCAGTGCACCACTACGTTGACACTGGTTCGCACCAGCCATTGCGTCAAAGACCGTACCATGTCTCTGCAGCAGAACGTCACGTCATCAACGACCAGGTCGAAGAGATGCTACGCCGTCGCGTTATTCAACCATCGCACAGTCCTTGGGCATCTCCTGTCGTTGTAGTCCGAAAGAAGGATGGATCGATTCGATTTTGCGTCGACTGTCAGCGATTAAACAAGGTGACGCGGAAAGACGTCTATCCAGTGACCGCGCATCGACGACGCCCTTGACAGCCTTCAATGAACTGAATTCTTCTCCTCCTTAGACTTAAAATCTGGATACTGGCAGATTCCTATTGCAGAAGCTGATCACCAGAAAACTGCGTTCATTGCACCAGATGGCCTGTACGAATTTAATGTAATGACTTTTGGGCTTTGTAATGCTTTTGCCACGTTTGAAAGACTCATAGACAACACACTGCGTGGTCTGAAGTAGTCTGTGTGTCTATGCTACCTCGACGACATTGTCGTTCTCTCTCCCGATTTTCTTACACATCTGCTTCGGCTCCAACAGCTTCTGACGTGTTTAACCAACGCTGGGTTCCAACTGAACCTTAAAAAGTGCCGCTTCGCCACGTGAGAGTGTGGCGAAGCGGCGATGGTGTTTTATGGTGTTTTACCCGACAAGATGGTGTTTTACCCGACCCTGCAAAACTGCGAGCAGTCGCTGAGTTCCCGAAACCTACTACACTGAAATAATTACGCAGTTTCGTCGGACTATGCTCGTACTTCCGCGCTTCGTTTGAAATTTTGCGTTGATCATGTCACCACTGACCAACCTCCTGCGCGGTGACGCAGACCTTTCATCCTGGTCTCCTGACGGCGACGTCGCGTTTGCCACGCTCCGTAGTCTGCTAACATCTCCTACCATTTTTCGGCATTTCGACGCAACAACTGCAATGGAAGTTCACACAGACGCTAGCGGGGTTGGTCTTGGTGCTGTCCTCGCCCAACGCAAACCGGGCTACTCCGAATACGTCGTCGCTTATGTGAGTCGCACGCTCACTAAAGCTTAGGCCAATTACAGCGTCACTGAAAAGGAGTGCTTAGCGCTAGTGTGGGCGCTCCGCAAGTTCAGCCCTTATTTGTACGGTTGACAATTCGACCTGGTAACGAACCACCATACACTTTGTTGGCTCACCATATTGAAAGATCTTTCTGGCCACCTAGCTCGGCGGGCACTACAAATCCAGGAGTACAACGTTCGCGTCATCCATCGCAGCGGACGCAAGCAATCTGACGTCGACGCCTTGTTCCGTTCGCCGTTACCTCCCGACTCGGCCTGCGGAACCACTTGTACCAACTCCGTCGCATCTGTCGACCTCGACTTCTTTGCCAGTGAACGACACAAGGACCCATGGATCGCTTACCTTTTTGACTATCTCTCTGGATCGTCAATCACAGCGGTATCATGATCTCTACGACGTCAAGCTGCTCCTTTTGCCATTCGCGATCGGCTGCTACACCGACGCAACTACGCCCCTGAAGGTCGTAAGTGGCTCTTGGTTGTCCCCCGCAGCTTCCGATCCCAAATACGCGCCTTCTTTCACGGTGATTTCCAATGTGGCCATGCCGGAGTTTTCAAAACTTACGAACGTATTCGCCATCGCTTCTATTGGCACGGAATGTGTAATTTTGCTCGAAAATTTGTTATGAGCTGGCCTGGCTGTCAACGCCGCAAACCACCGCCTTTCCACTCGTCCGGTGCGCTTCAACCGCTTCCGTGTCCTGCCAAACCTTTTGATTGGATCGGAATTGATCTCTATGGCCATCTACCGACAACATAAGATGAAAATCGGTGGATCATAGTCGCTGTGGACCATTTAACACGCTACACTGAGACCACCGCCCTTCTAAATGCCACTGCGTGGGACGTAGCGTCCTTCGTTCTCCATCGCTTCATACTACGACATGGTAACCTCGAGAACTACTAAGTGACCGAGGCCGAGCATTTCTATCAGAAGTCGTCAAGGCTATGCTTTCTGAATGCCATGTTGTTCATCGCAAGACCACGGCATACGACCCGCCGACTAACGGGCTCACGGAGAGATTTAAACGCACCCTCGGCGATATGCTCGCAATGTATGTGACATCTGATCATACTAACTGAGATCACATTTTAGATGCGGAAGCATCTTATACTCGCGCCTTGTAGTGCGCCGTCCGCGCCGTCCGCACCGCTTCTCGAACATTCGACAGCTGACGCGCGCGCATGCGCCGTCGCGCCGTCGCCCACCATCTGTGCCGCGCGCGCTTCTCCTTCGAGAACATTCGACAGCTGACAGCGCATGCGCCGTCGCGCCGTCACCATCTGTGCCGCGCGCGCGCTTCTCCTTCGAGAACATTCAACAGCTGACAGTGCATGCGCCGTCGCGCTGTATATATACTCAAGGTCGGCGCTCGCTCGCTCAGTTGCCGCTCGTCGGTTGGTTTGTACGGCGCGTCGACGTCCAAGGTCGCGGTGAAATGAATTCCAACGAATCCACAAACACAATGATCGACGTCCCTTCGACCAGCGCCGTCCTTTCGCATACGTGTGTACGTGTTCACTCATTTAACACCCCCTCCTACAACCACGTTAACCAATTTAGCCATCAACCCAAGTAAGTCGCAATTTAACACCCCATTTCACAACCACGTTAACCGATTTAGCCATCGACCCAAGTAAGTCGCACTTTAACACCCCGTTAACCAATTATATGCTCCGCATCCTCCTCAGTGTTCCCCCGAGGGAAGCTGCGGGCAATTTTTTTCCCTTCATCACGTTCACATACAACACCGCGGCACAGTCTACCACTGCATTTTCACCTTTCTTTCTTCTTTATGGACGCGAACTATCGACACTCTTCTTCCATACCGTCCTGACGCATCCGAATGCCCATCTGTGTCCGAAGCTGCCCGAAAAGCGGAAGAGTGTCGTGAACTCGCACGCACATTTACGTCACAAGAACAGCAGCGCCAAAAAGAAAACAATGCCGACTCTTCCCAAAGCCACAGCTATTCCCTGGCATCACTTGTATTGCTGGCTGTTCCTTACCAAACCCCTGGCCTTTCCTCAAAACTCATCCCAAGTACGAGGGCCCTTACCACGTTTTGGAGCAAACCTCGCCGGTGAATTTTCTCATTGCACCACTTTCCCCATCTGACGACATGCGCCGGCGTGCCATCGTCCACGTCGCCCGCCTTAAGCCATATCATAGCCCTCTGCCTCCAGACTCTTAGGTCACTAGGATGGCTCTTTTCCGGCGGGGGAAAATTGTGAAGAAGAAAACACATCGTTGGCAAGCAACATCGCCACCGCTTGGGTACTGGGTTCTGGGCTTCTCTCGCTTGCCTCGTGCTGATCGTCGCCGGCATCTGCTTGACCGTTGCTCTGTCCCGATTGTGTTTTCATCGTAGTGCCACCATCGCAGCACACGCCATTAAACCCCTTTTCAATATATATATATATATATATATATATATATATATATATATATATACGACGTAATTTTGGTGTAGGACACAGCTCTTGTTTTGACAGACATCGCTACGAACGAATTAATAAACTAAAGATCTGAAAAGCTTAGGGTTCACTAGCAAGGTAATCTTTTAGTTGCATTGATGTAATCAAACACAGTGGAGCATATATCCCTGTGGCAGTAGATGGTTTGACCACTTGCTCAGCAAACATTTTCGTTTATTGGTAGTATTATCTCTAAACTAATTTTTCAGATTGGCTTTAATTTCGATTTAGTTGCATTTAAGTATCCTGCCTCCCGGTTCTTTGCCCATTCCCCTGTGTTGGTGAGCGCCATCCTTCTGAGGTCATCAGCATCATCAGCTCTTGTTCACCATCTTGGCTTGCGCGTTGGCGCTGTGTAAATATATGTTCAAACGCCTTGTTTTCCGTGTGTCTTCACGTAACATTTTGGTGGAGGGTTCTGGTTTACAACGCATGACGGAGTTATGCAGCGGACGCCTAGTAGCTGCTTCCAACATATCCACCGGCGACGCTTCGTCAACTGCTGCGCCCAATGCATCAACGGCACCAACCTCCCCTGTTTTTCTCGTGGCCACTCCACCGGCCACTCCACCAGATCTCGGCAACTTTTCGGGAACGGACGGCGAGGACGTGAATGAGTGGCTTCAACTCTACGAGCTCGTCAGCGATAATCACAGGTGGGATCCAACCTTGATGCTGGCAAATATCATATTTTATTTGCAAGGAACGGCCAAGGCGTGGTTTAATAACAATGTGTACGCAATCACAAGCTGGGACGTATGCAAGACCAAGCTACGTGACTTGTTTGGTCAATCTGCCAGCTGCAGGCTGGCCGCTAGGACAGAACTTGGCACGCGTAGTCAGACGTCCACGGAGTCCTACCTGGTGTATATACAAGATGTGCTGACCCCTTGCCGTAAAGTTGACCGAACCATGGCTGAAGCCGACAACGTAGCGCACGTGCTCAAGGGCAACGCAGACGATGCGTTTAACTTCCTTGTGTGCAAAGGCTGTTCCACCGTGTAAGGTGTTATCTTGGAGTACCAACGCTTTCAAGAGGCTAAGTGCCGTCGCATCGCCCACCACTTTACGCACCTTCCCAATAATGCTGCGACGTCAACTTGCGAGGATCTCCGTATAGCGACACAGCCCAATTCACACTCCGGTGACATCACGAGAATCGTCCGCCGCGAAATCGAGGCCATATCACCCGAACCATTGAGAGCACTAGTACCGAGTGATCCTCAGTCGACCATATCGCTAATACAGACAGTTGTTCGCCAAGAACTAGCCAACACGGGTATTCACACGGTCTGTTCTGTGCACCGTCCCGACGCTGTCAGTTCATCTACCTCCAGCCACCCAAAGCATTATCGCCGCCCTGCTCCACGTAACCGTGACCCAAATGCATGGGTGACGCCAGACGACAGGCCGATTTGCTTTCGATGTGAACAAGTGGGACACATTTCCCGTCATCACGAAGCACGTGGACCTCACCGTATCAGGCAAAGTCAAGCTTCCCAACCTCCTCTCACCAGCCCATTTATATGGCCAGGATCCACCACGGCGTGATGGCTCGGCTAATTACGACCCCACCACTACGACCACTGCCCAGTACAGTCCCTCACCTTCACCTCGACGTCGATTTTCCCAGTCTCTATCGCCATCTCGTTCCCCGTCCCCATTCTCTGCCTGGCGGTTTTCTTCGGAAAACTAACGGCTGCAGCTCCGGGAGGTGACGCTGCTGATACGACTTGCTCTCCAATTGCTCTGTTAACGCTCCTGACTTAGCAGAATCTGATCGACGTTGAAATGGATGGTTTATCTGTTAAAGCCTTGCTAGACACTGGCACCCATATTTATGGGATGAGCCTGCACATTCATGACCGCCTAAAGAAAGTCCTTACTCCAGCCCCTTCACGCAGTGTTCGTGTTGCTGATGGCGGTACGGCTTCTGTTATTGGCGTTTGTACAGCACGCGTTACTATCGCCGGCCATCAAACTTCAGTTCTCTTCACTATTCTCTCTCACTGCACCAATGATGTGATCCTCGGTCTTGAATTTTTGTCCACTCATTCCGCCCTCTTCGGCTGTTCAGCTGGTACTGTGATACTTGACCTACCGTGTCCGATCGATCCGCCCAGTCTACTCCAAGCTCGTATGTCCTCTGCTGAACATGTTCGTTTGTCACCAAAAACTGTGACGTGCATCACCATAACGCCCTCACCACCTGTATCCGATGGCGACTATGTGCTTGCGCCCATCACATCCATTCTCTTAACTCACAGTGTTACCACACACTGTTATTCAGTTACGTGCAAACCGCTCCTGCATTCCTGTGCTCAACTTTATCTGTGTCCACAAGTGCTTCCGCGTGGCATTGCCCTCGCCATGCTGACTGCCTCTGACGAATGCGTCATCTCAGCTCTGTCTTCGAATGATGCTGGACACTGCAGCTACACGCATGCTCGATCTTCGCAAGCAAACCCGTCTGCTGACGTTAATAAAATGATCACGTCAGACCTTTTGCCGCATCAAGCTGACGCACTCCTTCACGTCCTTGTGTCATACTGGAACGTATTTGACTTTTGAGATCGTCCGCTAGGTCAAAGCACTGCTGTAAAGCACCGCATTGACACCGGCAATGCCTCCTCTATCCATCGACGGCCATACCGCTTATCTCCAACCGAGCGTCACATAATTCAAGCAGAAGTCAACAAATGCTCGCCAGGGACCTAGTTGAGCCATCATGGAGTCCATGGGCTTCCCTTGTAGTTCTTGTCAAAAAGAAGGGGAACACTTGGCGATTCTGTGTGGACTACCGACTTCTGAACAAGATCACTAAAAAAGACGTCTACCCGCTACCGCGCATAGACGACGCACTGGATTGTCTTCACGTTGCTAAGTATTTTTCTTCTATTGATCTAAAATCAGGGTACCGGAAAATTGCTGTCGACGACATGGACCGCAAAAAGACCGCTTTTGTCACACCGATGGTCTTTATCAGTTTAAAGTCATACCGTTCGGGTTATGCAACGTTCCGGCCACCTTCGAGCAGTAGATGGACTCTCTTTTGCGTGGGTTCAAATGGTCAATTTGTCTATGTTACCTTGACGACGTTATCGCCTTTTCTCCGACCTTTAATACCCACCTCGACCGCCTATCCTCAATACTGCCTGTTTTTCGCAATGCCGGTCTCCAACGGAACTCGTCAAAGTGCCACTTCGGACGCCAGCAACTAACCATGTTGGGCCACCTTGTCGACCCCTCTGGTGTACGCCCTGATCCCGATAAAGTGCGAGCCATGCGGAACTTGCCCGTTCCGACCTGCACTAGGGAAGTCTGCAGCTATCTCGGTCTGTGCTCGTACTTTCGTCGTTTTGTGAACAACTTTGCGGAAGTAGCCCGTCCTCTCACAAACTTACTGAGACAAGATGTCTCATTCACATGGGGTGCTGCGCAAGCTACAGCGTTCTCTACACTTAATACATTGCTAACAGAACCACCTGTTCTGGCACATTTTCACGTTGCAGCCCCTATAGAAATTGGCACCGATGCCAGTGGCCACGGAATTGGTGCTGTTTTTGTCCAGCATCAAAGCGGCTGCACCCGCGTTATCGCCTATGCCAGTCATCTCGTATCGCAGGCGGAAAGGAACTACTCAATCACCGAAAGGGAATGCCTGGCTCTCGTTTGGGTGGTAGCGAAATTTCGGCCCTATTTACATGGTCGACATTTCACCATCCCAACCGATCACCACGCACTTTGCTGGCTCGCATCCTTGAAGGACCCCACTGGGCGCTTCGGTTGGTGGGCACTATGACTCCAAGAGTATAACTACTCGGTGTCCAACAAATCTAGCTGTTTGCACCATGATGCTGACTGCTTATCTCGGAATCCAGTGGACCCACCTGAGGCGTTCGATGAAACGCCACGTGTGCTGTCTCTCTCCGCTTTAAGCAGCATGCATCCGCGAGGAACAGCGCCGAAATCCTGTCTTACGTAACATTATCGAGAAGCTTCATTCTGCGGCACCCGATCCGCCTACTCGATTATTCGTGCTCAAGGATGGCACATTGTACCGTTACAACGTCCGCCTTGATGGACACGAACTGCTGCTTGTGGTACCTTCCCACTTTCGTGCGAGCGCAATCAGCTAGTTCCACGACGCTCCCACTGCCGGTCACCTCGGACTGTCTCGGACGTATGACCGTGTACAGCGTCGATTTTACTGGCTCAGTCTTTATCGTTTGATCCGCAGCTATGTCGCTTCATGCGATCAGTGTCGATGCCGAAAAACCTTCTATGAGTCCTGCCGTGTTCCTCCAACCACTTGACGTTCCCTTTGATTCCTTCTTTTGACTTGGTCTTGACCTCCTAGGCCCTTTCACTGCGTCCACTTCTGGGAATAAGTGGATAGCTGTTGCGACAGATCACACAACCCGGTACGCCATTGCACGGGCTCTACCAACCAGCTGTGCCACGGACGTTGCCGATTTGCTCCCACACGACGTCATACTTCATCATGGCGCCCCACGCCAACTCCTCACAGATGGTGGGCGCTATTTCTTATCCCGAGTTATCGGCGACCTGCTTCACTCCTGAGAGACAATACATAACTTTACGACAGCCTACTACCCGCAAACTAACGGACTGACTGAACAATTCAACCGGACTTTAACTGATATGCTCGCTATGCACGTATCGTCCGACCACCAGGACTGGGACGTAGCATTGCCCTTTGTTACGTTTGCCTATAATTCCTCACGCCACGATGCAGCTGGTTTTTCACCTTTTTATCTCGTGTTTGGCCGGGATACAACTATTGACACCATCTTTCCCACAGCCGTCGACTCGACGACCGAATACGCCCGCGATGCTATCATCAGAGCTCGCAAAGCACGAGAACTTGCCCGTCAGTGCCTTTTAGCATCGCAAGATCAGCAGCGGCAGCGTTACAACTCCCATCATCGCTAAGTTTCCTTTACTCCGGGTTCTCTTGTGCTATTGTGGACTCCGACTATAGGCGCGTTGTACTCTCTGAAAAACTGCTTTCCCGCTACTCGGGACCCTACCACATATTGCGCCAGGTGACAGATGTGACCTACGAGATAGCCCTGCTCGAGTCTTCCTCCTCCTTCCCTTCACTGTCTACAGACATTGTTCATGTATCTCTCCTTAAGCTTTACCACTCGGCAACATCATAGAAAGCAACGAGACGGTGCTTCAGCACCTGGGGGTTATGTTATGAGAAAGTGTGCCACTAAAGCGCTTAGATAGGCGCCCTGGAAGACGACGTGAGTTTGGTGTAAGACACAGCTCTTGTTAACCATCTTGGCTTGCGCGTTGACGCTGTGTAAATATATCTTAAAACGCCTAGTTTTCCGTGTGCCTTCACACACACACACACACACACACACACACACACACACACACACACACACACACACACACATATATATATATATATATATATATATATATATATATATATATATATATATATATATATATATATATATATATATATTGAGAGTAATAATTCAATGGGCCAGCAGTTAGTCTTCGTGAAGGTATGGGATATGGCACAACGGGAGCGTTGTCAACAAGGATAAATATATTTACTTTCCAACGATTTCAAAAGGGGTCCTCCCTTCGTCAGGGAATGAGTTATACTAACATAGACGTTCAACCTTCGTTGCTGCCGTGTGCCTCTCACCTTGAAATATGTTTGCGAGAGTGAGAGAGAAATAAAGAAACAAACAAAAAATAAACAAAACACTATGAACGCTGAGCATGAAACCAGAATGTGCACATCCAAATGTCCGTGTGAGTCCACATCTGGTTCTCATCCTGTGCTGGCCGTCGAGAATATATATATATATATATATATATATATATATATATGTGTGTGTGTGTGTGTGTGTGTGTGTGTGTGTGTGTGTGTGTGTTTGCATTCTAACTGCTCTATTACATTTTTGCATTTTTAACTGCTCTAATATCACAATTTCTCTCTCTCTCTCTCTCTTTATATATATATATATATATATATATATATATATAGAGAGAGAGAGAGAGAGAGAGAGAGAGAGAAATTGTCATATTAGAGCAGCTAAAAATGCAATGCCTCTGCAAGAGATCCGCATGTGCTCCAAACTATACCTTGAAGATCGTGGGCTGTATAGAAGGAAAGGGAGACACCGGCGAAGAAGAAAGAAAAATGGCAGCCCAATCCGCAAGTAAGGTCAGACGACTGCAACGTTTATGTCCATGGATTACTTTTTACACTTGATTGAATAGATTCTTCTTGCTGTAATTAAACTATCGCGGCTTTTTATTTTAACGCTGTTTCGATAATTCCTCGCAGACACCTTAATGTGGTCACAGCTGCGCCATGACGTGGTTTTATTGCTTCTTAGAAGCGTTCTTCGCTTCTTAGGCTAACATGCCAGCCGTCCAGCCGTGCTCGCCACAACTGGTCTTCCCTAAAGATGAGGCACGTTCAGTGGGCTTTGTTAACGACAAGTAAAACGCTTTTCGGCACGCGAAGGATAAATAAACAAAATCACAGCATATGCATGAAGTGAATGATTAGTGGGGTGAAGCATTCGTCCATCTGTCCGTCCGTCCGTGCATTCGTTCATCCATGCGTCTGTCGACTCCTATCACACTACAGCACGCATTGGACGGACGGACGCTTCGCCCCACTCATCATATCATTAACTCCGTGGATATGCTGGCTACGCTGTATAGAAGGACGACCGACCAAGTGATGCCGTAAAAGGCTTCCTTTCTAAAAACAAAAAAACATGTCACGCTCTGCGTCGCAGCTGTGATTACGTTAGAGTGGCTGTAATATTTCTGTAAACAGCGTCAAATTTAAATCAGGAATTGTTCCACGAAAGGAACAAGAAAGTTACCCATTTTTTTGCGTGTAACCCGTGAGCGCAGAATGTGGCATTCTGATTTCGCTTGTGGATTTGGGCGGTCCGTTTTTTATTGAATGTGGAGCGTTTTATATTCGCACCTATTCGCAAATCCGGCATCGGCGGCACCGTTGACACCACCACTGCGTATGCTGGCATCTTGTGCCCAAGTTTTTTTTTCCTATCTAATGTGCAGAAGGGCACGCACCAGTTTGACATATTCCTGAAATTAAATGGAAGAAACAAGACTCGACGTCACTTTCTCTAACATGAAAAAACGACAGCATTAAGATAGCATCAATTGTATAAGCCGTAACCAGTCTGCAACTTAATTAATGAATCGCTACTATTGAATCAAACACTAATTTTGATTACCGCTTCGAAATTTTTTCTCCTCTATGCAGAATGCTAGCGACGCATGCACGCAAGGTAACCGCGTGTACGCTGCAGCATGAGCATCCCTACCGAAACGATCCGTATGCGATGTCCAATAATTCCGTATGTCCGTATGAATCTTACAGAAATATATAGAAAATATATGTGAAACATATGTAGTCTTACGGAAGCATACGGAATTTTTGGACATCGCATACGGTACGTTTCAGTAGGGATGTTACGAAGAAATGATGATATGTGGGGTTTAACGCTCCAAAACCACCATATGATTACGAGAGACGACGTAGTGGAGGGCTCCGGAAATTTCGACCAGCTGGGGTTTTTTAACGTGCAGTCAAATCTGAGCACACGGGCCTACAGCATTTTCGCCTGAATCGAAAATGCAGCCACTGCAGCCAAGATTCAATTCCGCGACCTGCGGGTCAGCCGCCGAGTATCTTAGCCACTAGATCACCGCGGCGGGTGCACGTTATGAAGAAATAACACCCGCTGGAGAGGAACAGTGCCGTTGTCAGGAAGGAGACGCGGCGCGAAGCGCTTTGTCCCAGTCTCACGTAACTCATCAACTCATCACCATCCGTACGTCTGTCCCTGCACTTCCTCGCCCCCCCCCAGGGTCATGTGAGGGAGATGTTTTGTTTCGGGCAGACGGCCATACCTTGGCAAGTGCGCCACTGCTCGGTGCCAGGCGCCTAACAGATGTGGCCTGCCTCCCGGCGTACAAGCCAGGGAGACCCGACCAAGGGGCTAACCTTCAGCGAAGGAACTTCGGTCGGGACGCACAAAGTGAACACACCCTGGCAAAGTGGGCTATCGCAGCGCGTGGGGCGCGCTGTGGCCATGGCCCATCCTGACCGTTAGGGCCCCGCGAGACTCGACAGAGGGGCTACTCTTCGGCACGGTGACTCTCGGCACCACACGCCAAGCGGGCGTACCTTAACACGTGACTGTGTGACTGCCCTTCAGCGCAGTAACTTAAGTCACCGAAACCAAAGTGCACATGCCCTCATACTATCACGCGGCTGAGAGCCTGCGACGTCCCCTCCGGACGGATGGACTATCGCTCGGCGCAAGGCGCGTTGCGGTCACGGCCCGTCTCCTTACCACAAGGGTGCAGTGAGACACAATCCGTCCCTTGGGGGCTACGGGACTACTGTTTGGTGCAGAGGCCAATGTCGCTGCACACAAACAAAATGTACCCTGGCAAACCCGCACGGCTGAAAGCCGGCTTTGTCCTTCGTGAAGAAGAGAACCACCCTACACTTCGGCGAGTAGAGTCACCGGGCACGGTGGAGGGGCCAACACGTACCATGCGGGTGAAGCCTGAGAAGGCGACAGGATCACCATAGCGCATGCAAAGCTCGGGCGAGCAACCACACAAAACTCGAGGGAGGCCTAGTTGTGGTCACTGAGCCGACCAAACTCGGCGTTCAGCATCAGTAACGGTCTTGTTCCCTCCTCGAAATGTGCCGACACCATCAAGTTTGGCGCGAAAGCCACGCTCTCAAGCCCGCGAGGCTTCCCCAGTTTCTCCATTTTCCTTCCTCCAAGAGTTTCTTTTTTCAACTACCTCCCGTTGCGCCGCAGAAGCAGGAAACAGAGAGGAGGCCTAGACTACGTCTAGACTGAACGTCACCAGCTCTGCGACGACCACGGGCTGGTTACAGGTGTGCTTTGGTCACTTATAGTCGCCCATTCACACTGTGCATTCCACGGTGTTCAGTGAGTATGTTGGGGAATGTAAGAACGAACATCGAGATGTTTTGCTTGTTGGAGAATAACGCCGCACGCGTTCAGAGTATTGGGTTATCTGGTATGAAACACTGTGCGTTACATATAGCAGGGACAATTCGCACTTTTTATTTTTCAGTAGTCTACCTCGATGAATACTTGATTTTCTGAAAGACGCTGTTCGGCCGCATGTGCAACCCTTAGATTTAGATGCAGACGAGATTACTGTAAATGAACGTGATACTGATTTGGCACTGTGCTACGAAAACATAATCAAAAGACAGATGGCGAAAAAATATGACGATGATAACTCGAGCACTTTCAATGAAAAGGACGTGGGGAGTATATGCAGGCCGGCTACTCGTAGCTTTTCACAATATTCCGGCAAAATTACTTATCACAATAATAAGTGGAATGATCACGGCACTCAATTATCTAGAGCGTAAGCGGAATTCGGTGTACCACCTGAATACTATTGGTACGCAATAAAATAGTAATACGACATCTAACGATAAGAGGGCAATGTAATTCATTGACGATAATTAGCCCAGTTGTCACCCATATATGTGTCTTCAGAAAGGGAAAATGCTAGAATGGTTCTGTCACAGACAAAATATGCCTCTTTGCAATGATCGATGTAAGAAACCTTCAGTAGTTGCCATGCTTTTAATCGCCAATTGGACGAAAATAAAAGCCGTAACAGAAAAAAAATACTTGCCTTCATTGCAGCCAGAAGATTTGTCAGTGGTTTTTGCTCGCACGCGAGAAAAAAGCACACGCACGCTGAAATCCCGCGCGCTCTGCTTCCTGCCGTGGTCTCCGCTGCTCGAGGAAACCACATTAAACGCGCCCTCTAGCGGTAGTCGGGCGCGGTAGTCTCTCGCGGTAGTCGGGTGAGACTCGCTCATTTTGTTGGGGAAAGCGGTGATTGGGACGGCCACGCCACGCGCCCGCAATCTGGGAGGCCATGTCCACACTTCGCCTCTTCGGCCTGTTGACGCCAGGCGGCGACTCTGCTCGATCTTGCGGCCAATAGGTGCGTGTGGGGAAAGTCTGTCTTTCTCGGCACTCGTGCAGTGAATACGCACACGCAACGCTACAAAAATATCATTTTTCTGGATCGAACACCTTATATTAACTCAATTCGCAAATATTTGGAGCTTGTGTGCTTGAATTTATTATTTAGGTGCACGTTAAAAAATACCAGATCGCTGAAATTCCCGGAACCTTCCACTACGGCGTCATTATTAATCATATCGTGGTTTTGAAATGATAAGCCCCCCAAAGGTATGGACCATCTCCCGGAAGGGAACCATAATAAGATGCGAAGCAGCACGCAACCCGTTGACCTGGCTGAAACGGACCTTGACGAGGCTGCTGAAGAAAGGTTTAAAGCGAAACTCGGTGTAGCCTTTACATGAGAAAACGTTTCTTTGAAACGCAGACACGGGAGGCAGGTTGAGTTTTATGTAAGTTTCATAGCAGATAAACGAGCCCAAAGAGTGTGTCCACCCTATGTGCGCACGAACCTTGCGAGCAGTGGAAAGGGTTACGCGAGAAAGGTGACACGCGGCGACATGCTAGGGAGAGAGCGACGTCAATGCGTGCGCGCTGCGAGGGAAGGCGTGACCAATTTGGCACTGCCCCAACACCTGCGGCCAGGAGAGTGCGGTGCACACGGAGGGACAGCGTTACACAGGCTCATCAAAGAGCAGTTTCGCAACCATCATATGTTTAGCCATAATAACGATGAGATTACCGGCAACATTGTGGAGACTGATAGGTCGGCACTTTGAGAGAAGACTCACTCATACTCACCACAATTATCGCAGCCTTCATACACCCTCACGTTCATACTCCCGACTACTCACACTTGTAGGCACTCACTCACTTCATACTCACGACTACTTACAGCCATAAGCACTCACTCACTATATACTCATGCCAACTCACTCTCATTGGCCCCACTCACATTCATACTTCACTTTTTATTTTCTTAAGGGCCCCCTCAAGGGGGCTACTACACAAAGGGTGGGGTTACAATTGGGTGACATATATACATAATGATAATACACAATTATACATACAAAAAATTTAACGTAAACAATATATACATTTGTAAATTATGCACACCAACCAGATATTCATATAATTATTAGCCACATATAAACATAAGAAAAAATTAGTGCTTAATCTTCTCAGAAAATGATTATGGACAGGTGATACCAGCGATAGAGCGGGGCAGGCCGTTCCACTCAATCGATGAACGGCAGAAAAAGGAGGCCGAGAAGGTAGTAGCCGTCATACTCACTCACGTTCATACTCACAACTACTCACACTCATGTGTACTCCCTCACATTCATACTCACGCCAACTCACATTCATACTCACAACTGCTCACACTCATGTGTACTGACTCATGTTCCTACTCACAACTAATCACACTCATCTGTACTCACTCACGTTCATACTCACTCCAACTTACACTCAAAGGCCCTCACTCACGTTCATACTCACGTCTACTCACACTCATGAGTACTCACATTCATACTCACTCCTCCTAACACTCGAAGTACTCACGTTTTTACTCACTCTTACTTACTCTTAAAGTGCTCACTCACGTTCATACTCACCCCTACTCACACTCATAGGCCCCCACTCACATTCATACTCCCAACTACTCACACTCATGTGTACTCACTCACAATCATACTCATGTCTACTCACACTCACAGGCCCCCGCTCACATTCATACTCACTACGTCTCACACTCATGTGTACTCACTCACGTTCGTATTCACGCCAACTCACACTCATAGCCGCCCCCTTCACATTCATGCCCACAACTACTCACACTGATGTGTACTCACGCCAACTCACACTCATAGGCTCCCACTCGCATTCAAACGACTACTAACACTCATGTGTACTCACTCACGTTCATACTCACGCCAACTCACCCTCATAGGCCCCCACTAACATTCATACTCCCAACTACTCACACTCTTGTGTACTCAGTCACGTTCCTACTCACGCCAACTCACACTCATAGTCCCCCACTCCCATTCATACAACTACTTACACTCATGTGTATTCACATTTTTACTCACGCCAACTCACACTCATAGGCCCCCAGTCACATTCATACACACAACTATTCACACTCATGTGTACTCACTCACGTACATACTCACGCGAACTCACACTCATAGGCCCTCACTCACGTTCGTACTCACGCCTACTCACAGTCATTGGTCCTCACGCACGTTCATACTCACGACTACTCACACTCATAATAACTCACTCACGTTCATACTCATACCCCCTCACACCCACTTACACGCATGAGTATTCACTCACGTTCATACTCACGCCTACTCACACTTGCAGGCACTCATTCACGTTTATACTCACGCATACACACTCGCAGGCACTCACACCTACTCACACGCATCAGCACTCAGTGCCACTCACTCACGTTCAGCCCCACCGCGGTGGTCTAGTGGCTAAGGTACTCGGCTGCTGACACGCAGGTCGCGGGATTGAATCCCAGCTGCGGCGGCTGCATTTCCGATGGAGGCGGAAATGTTGTAGGGTCCGTGTGCTCAGATTGGAGTGCACGTTAAAGAACCCCAGGTGGTCTAAATTTCCGGAGCCCTCCACTACAGCGTCTCTCATAATCATATGGTGGTGTTGGGACGTTAAACCCCACATATCAAAATCTCACTCAAGTTCATGCTCATGCCTACTCACAGTCGTATAGTTATAGGCACTCACTCACGATCACACTCACGTCTAATTAAACACATAAGAACTCACGTTCATACTCACGCCTTCCAGACTCATAAGCACTCACTGACTTTCCTACTCACATATACTCATCCTAAGCATCAGCAACAGCCTGACTGCGCCCACTGAAGGACAAAGGCTTGTCCCCACTCCAACAGCCAACTCGGTCATCTGCTTGCTGCTGCCACTTTATACCAGCAAACTTCACAATCTCATCTACCCACCTAACTTTCCGTCTCTCCTTCGCCCGCTTGCGTGCGTTCTCTTGGAATATGCAAAAATAATATGTAGAGAACGAAAGCTTATGTACAACAACCTCGGAAGAGAACAGCGATTTGAGACAGGTAACAGTGCAGTTGCAGAATAGTACGTCTACTCAAGACAAGTAGTAACTGCGAAGCCAAACCACGAGATTCAAGTGGCGGGAAGAACAAGACTGGGGTGGAACACAATCAGCAAGCATTCTCATATCATGAATGGTAAATTTCCACTATCCCTCAAAAGGAAGGTTTATGGCAGCTGCATATTCTCTGTACTTATATACCTAAGGAGCAGAAACCTGGATGATTACGAAGAGGGTTCAACTTAAATTGAGGAAGACGCAGCGAGCAATGGAAAGGAAACTGATAGGTGTAACCCTAAGGGACAAGAGAGCATGGTGTATCAGGGAACAAACGGGTGTTCAGGACATCTTAGTAAAAGCCAAAAAGAAACGTCGTTGGGAAGGGCACGTAGTGCAAAGGATGGTCATTAAAGATCACAGACATCTACTCATACTCATGAGTATTCCTTAACATTCATACTCATGCCTACTATACGAGTAGCTAATGAATGTTCACTCACGCTCACACGCACGATTACTCAAGCCTATAACCACTCCCTCACGTTCTTACTCACGCCTACTTTTACTCATAGACACTCACTCACTTTCATACTTACGTATGCTCACACTCGTAGGCTCTCAGTCATGTTTTACTCAGGCCTATACTAACACTCATAGGCACTCACTCCGGCCGCGGCGGCCGAATTTTAGGTGGAGGAGAAAATGCTTAAAGCCCGTGTGCTTAGATTTAGGCCCACGTTAAAGAACCCCAAATGGTCTCAATTTTCGGAGCCTTCCACTACGGCGTCTCTCATAATCATATGGTGCATTCGGGACGTTAAGCCCTAGAATTATTATACGCACTCACTCGCATAGTCACACTTCTTGCCCGTCGTTACTTGCGTGCATATTCGCCATCCTCACCTACTCATGCTCATGTGTCACAAACCAGCTCTAAAGAAAGCCCGTGCCTCCGAATTCTGGCGACGGTGACGATACCAGGCGATAGATTGTCGCTTCCGAAGCCAGTGTTAAAGAAAAGAAGCATCAAAGGGCTCCTAGGACGCACCGTTTCTCCACCTTTAAAGCGTCGCTACGCTGACCAACCTCCTCACACCAATCACCGAGCGAACCCCAGAGTTTTCGAAAAGGAAAGCGTGAGCCACTTCATGGTTGCGTCACGTGTCGTCGCGGATCGTTCTCGAAAAGGCTCGCCCTTTCCCCAGCCTTGGCTGTACAGCAACGCCAGTGATGTTCCCTGCAGAGAGAAGGAGGAGGAGGAGGAATAAACGTTTATTTTTGAAATGGTGTACACACACACTCCGTGCAGGGAATTTTCCCTTTTTCAGGGAATTTTCACCAGTCATTCAGAGCCAAAGGTAAAAGGGGAATATGCGTGATATTGCGGGAAATTTTGGTTAAGTTCTCCTATGACGACCAATATATAGCGGTCACAGTGCGCGTTCATCTGCTGTAATCGGTTCTGACGCATGTACCATGCATGCACAGCCTTTGAGATTTGTTGCTGATATTTACGCTAAGTTCTAGTTCTCTATAATGGTGTTAGAATTGAAGCCCACAAGGTGCAGTTTACTAAAAATACATGAATTAATAAAGTCATGCTTTTGTTGTGTGGCAGTGGAGGGGCTAGTGATGATTTCAAGAGTACCAGTACGTGTGACACGGGTGCATCTGTGTGTGCGGATGAGGGCGGAAATTAGCACTGTTGTGCAGGAAATTTAGCAGGGAAAAATTTTCGAAATAGGGAATTCTTATGTGTCTTAATGGAAATTCTTCAGAGTTGTTTGGAACATCACTGAGCAGCGCGCCGAAGAAACGACTCGAGATGTCTAGAACCAACACCCCCTAGATTCTTCTAGAACCCAGGGCGAAACGTATTCAAGCGAGCATCGGTTGGTGGGGAGAAGCAGCAGAAGAAAGAGCTCGCGCCGGGGTAGATAGGGCCGGAGATGAGCTTTTTCGCCGTCGGGCAAAGGCTTATGTTTTCAGTGACAAAGCAGGGGATGAAGGAAGTTCTGCGCCAGCGTGCGCAGAGCAGGAGATGCGAGTTTTCCCGCTTTTTGCTTGTACTACAGGCAGAAGAAAAGTGTTCATCGCCAGTGGGCGAAGACGCGTTCTGCCGTCGCAGCGCGTAAGTGGCCGACGTGTCACCCGCGAAGAAGTCTTCTTATCGGAGTGTGGACATTTGACCATGCCAGGTTTCCTGGAAGAGAAACTTCGGGGGAAGTGGAACGACAGTGGCGCTGGACTTTGAGTGAGTGGTTCCTGGAGGAGAATCATTCAAACTTTGTTTCAAAAACTTTGTACTGAATAAGTTTGACGAAAGTTTTAGTCTTTAAGCGTCTTGGTTTGTTAACGCACAATGTTTTATTCTAGCGCGCGTTGTTGCTTGTGTCTGTTGTTTTGAGTATATCTTGCTGTGTTCTGTAGCCCGTTGATCTGAGTATCTTGCGATTGGTGTCTTGCATATTGTATTGTATTATTGCCGAGTGTACATATTTGTGTATTGTTTCATCTGCCATATTTGAGAATATATTGTTTGTTATAAACTCTCGCCTCTGACTAGTTCTTTGGACCACAGCTGGCGTTCACTGGCACGCGAAATAGGAGCCCATCTAAATTGTCCGTGCTTTCGTGGTGCAGTTCAGGGGGTCGATACTTCGGCCTTTCTAATTAGCCTGGCAATGGCCTCCCTAATTAACGGGACTAGTGCCAATCAATCTGCCGTCAACGACAGGGCCTTTTTGGTGCACTATGTGTCTAAAGTAGGGAGAAAGAGCCTCAAGTACTTGATAGCGCTATCGGAATGATTTTAGTGTCTTGCACGGTGTTATCACTAGCGAGTGTGCTGAGTGTTTCGATAGGCCGAGTTAGGCAGATATTTTGTGCACGTGGCAAGGCTTTATTTGGGAGGCAGCATGGGTCTGTAGAATAAGTTAGTAGCTCTTGGCGAGAAGATAGGTCTTTCTAGTGGTGAGCTACGGAAGTGGGCTAGCCAGAAGAAGAAAAAAGGAAGAGAGAGGATCAAGGAGGAAAAAGTGGCTGAGCTGGAGAAAGAAATGCTGGCAGCTGAGAGGACAAAAGAAGAAAGAGAGGCGAAGGAGAGACAGTTGAAAGAAGAAAGAGAGTCGAAGTAGCGACGGCTGAAAAAAGAAAGAGAGACGAAAGAGCGACAGTTGAGGAAAGAAAGAGAAGCGGAGATGGCTTAAAAAGGCAGCGGCAGCATGAGAGTTGTTTCAACGCTCCATTCGCAACAGCAAAGTAAAACTCCTGTTCAGGTTAGAGTTGAAAGCAGCGAACGGTAAGATCACGGATTCTGCTTGAACCCAAGCAAACTGCTCGTAGCGTTTGACGAGAGGAAAGACGACCTTGACGCGTACCTGAACAGATTTGAGACGACTGCTAGGAGCCAGATTTTGCCGGAGCATCAATGGGCCACTGCTTTGAGCCCTTGTTTGAGTGGTGAAGCGCTCAGCGTGTACAGAAGGCTGACGCCAACCGATGCAGCTAACTATGCAAAAATGAAAGCTGCTTTGCTGAAGCGATTCAGATTCACTCTGGGAGGCTTCCGGGACAGATTTTGGACGGGAAAGCCAGCTGATGGTGAGACGGCTACGCAGTACACTACCCGACTTAGCCGTTATTTTGACAATTGGAACAAACTTTTAGAGATAGCACAGGAGTACTGTGAGCGTAGAGAGCTCCTTATTAGAGAGCAATTTCTCACCAGTTGCCACCCGAGCCTGTCGCTGTATTTGAAAGAGAAGAGAGCTAAGTCGCTTGAAGGTATGCTTGAATTGGCCGATCAATTCTGGGAAGCACAAGGTGGCACAAATTTGGCCAAGGTTAAGAAGAGGTGTCCTGAAGATTTGAAAAAAATCGGCACCCGAAGAAAAGAAGCTTGCACCGGAGGGTGTTAGGCGATGTTTCTTGTGCAACCGAGTGGGTCATCGCGCTAAAAGTTGTCGAACCAACTTTACGCGTCCCACTGTTATAGAATGTTTTAAAGGTGGTCAGACTGGACAGAAGGCAGACGCATGTCGTCACGAAGTGAGTGAAACCCATCAAATAGCCTGTGTGCATGCGTCACCAAAAGATGATGATGATGCCGTCAGCGACGGATTCGTGGAGTTGAAAATGGGAAGAAACTTCCTATTGTGGGGTGCTGTAATGACAGAACAGCCAACAGGTGTTACGGAGGGAATGCCAACGCTGACTGGGAAAGTTGCGGGCAAGAAGGTTACGGTGTTAAGAGTCACCGGAAGCTCCACTGTTATCGTGCAGGGGAACTTGGTGCAAGAAGGCGAGTTAACAGGCAGAACTATAGGCCAGTCTGCCTAATTGGTGGTTCGGTTCGGGTGCTTCCCGAAGCTGAGATTGAGGTCGAGACACCCTACTTCAGCGGAAGGTTACTGTCCTGTGTATGTCAACCCCCCTGTACGACCTCTTCATCGGAAACATTGACGGAGCGTGAGCCCCGAACGAGCCATAACGTTTGGGGGAATTCTCGAAGATGGAGCCCTCACCGACACAGGGACCGTGGGATACTGTGGAGGAACCTCCCACGATGGATTTCCCCTGAGCTCAAGATGAAGCCATGGTGCAAAGACAAGGCAGTCATGAGGTCATTGTGTCAGATGAGGAAACGTGCCGTGCAGTTGGAGCTGCAGCAAAACGACCGCCGTCAACAAAACGTGAAAAGGTGACGGAGTCGGCCAGCCAGGCTCTTCATCATGACGTGCATGAGCGGGCAAATAATGAACGAAGATCGGTCGAACATGACGACATCTCAGCAATGTCGAAAGTGTCAACAATAGCTGAGACATTGCCTCAGATATCGTCGTTCGAAACAGCCCGCCAGAACACTACGATATAAAATAAGAGAAGATCGAGCGAGCATCGCAGAAACGGCGCAAACGCAGCTCGAAATACACAGGATAGGTGCTGAGGTTGAATGTGAATGTGTTTGGCAGTGTTGAAACTCAATCTGCTGTGTTGTTGTCTTCTGTCGCGAGTGTATGTCAAGTGAGCCTAAGAGTCGGTTGTGGTGACGTGGTGTGATCAATAGAATTCTACAAGTGTTGTAAAACTAGAAGCTTGCATGTTTGAATTGTTTGAAAGGTGTGATGGAAGTTGTACTCATGGACCACTGGTTATATTTCATGTGTTGTGAAATTTAATGAAAATGCGCAATTCTATTGAGCGTTCTATCATGAATGTGACGCTCCATGGGCGATGTACTGTGTTACGGACTTTTGTAATGTCGTGATTGTTCGCGCTCATTTGTGTAGTTTTGAATATTATGAGATAATATTCTAAGAGTGGGGGGGGTGGCAGTGCCACAACGAACGTTCAAGAAAGCGCGCGCCTCCGAATTCGACGGCGACGATACCAGGCGCCAGATTGTCGCTCCCGAAGCCAGCGTTAAAGAACAAAACAAGCATCAAAAGACTCGAAGGCGTCGCTACGCTGACGAACCTCCTCGCACCGATCACCGAGCGAACCCCAGAGGCTTCGAGAAGGAAAGCGTCAGTCACTTCCTGGTTGCGTCACGTGTCGCGGATCGTTCTCGAAAAGGCTCGCCCTTTTCCCCCAGCCTTGGATGTGCAGCGCATCGCCGACACCACAGGACACATCAAGAAACCTAGGTGAAACATATTCAAGCGACCAGTGGTTGGTGGTGAGCAGGAGAAGCAAGAGTTCGCGCCAGTGTGCGTAGGGCCGGATATGATAGTTTTCGAGCGAAGGCTCATGTCTTGAGTGACAAAACAGGGGGTGAAGAAAGTTGCGCCAGCGTGTGTAGAGCAGGAGATTTGAGTTTTTCCACCATCGGGTGAAGGTTTGTACTAAAGCAGAAGAAAGGTCTGTGTTTACCGCCAGTGGGCGAAGACGCGTTCTGCCGTCGCAGCGCGTGAGTGGCCGACTTGTAACCGGCAAAGAGGTCTTCTTATCGGAGTGCGCACATTTGACCGTTTGAGGTTTCTTGAAAGAGAAACTTCCTGGGCAGCGGAACGACTACGGCGCTGGGCTTTGAGTGAGTGGTTCCTGGAGGAGAATCATTCAAACTTTGTTTCAAAAACTTTGTACTGAATAAGTTTGACGAAAGTTTTAGTCTTTAAGCGTCTTGGTTTGTTAACGCACGATGTTTTATTGTAGCGCGCGTTGTTGCTTGTGTCTGTTGTTTTGAGTATATCTTGCTGTGTTCTGTAGCCCGTTGATCTGAGTATCTTGCGATTGGTGTCTTGCATATTGTATTAGATTACTGCCGAGTGTACATATTTGTGTATTGTTTCATCTGCCATATTTGAGAATATATTGTTTGTTATAAACTCTCGTCTCTGACTAGTTCTTTGGACCACAGCTGGCGTTCACTGGCACGCGAAATAGGAGCCCATCTAAATTCTCCGTTCTTTCGTGGTGCAGTTTTGGGGGCTGATACTTCGGCCCTTGGAATTAGCCCGGTGATTGCCTCCATAATTAACGGGACTAGTGACACTATGGTTACTCCTTCTTTTGTGTGTCGTCTTAATGCGCTGATTTTCACACCATGGGTGCTCGTTCCAGTTTATGCTTACACCCACTCACCCTCACAAGTGTTCCCTCACGTATCGTCACACCTTTAACTCGGACTCTTCAATTGTCACCCGCGTTCGTACTCGCGTGCACTCACATACCTATACTAGCTCAAATTCACACTCACACATCTACACACTCGCCGCACTTACGCTCTCACTCATATGTTCATTCTCATACCCACTCTATCACGTCCACACTCACGCCATTTTATACTCATAGTCACTCAGTAACGTTCATACTGATGCTCATACCCACTTGTAGTGACTCGCTTTCAGTCGGTGAGTTACACTGGTAAGTAAAAAATTGATCCCTTGAATTTCGAAAAAACAAACAAAAAGAAAAAATGTTGAACCAAAATTGCGAAAAAGAGTGAGCACAATAGCAACATGTCGTAATTTTACACAAAGTAGGGCTAGCAGCTAACTCCCTTTAATACAATTTCGCACAACTACAAAATGCTGGCGTATGGGAATACGGTCACTCCCAATAGAGGTTGCTTTCATGCCGTATTTCGCATGAGTTGTGACACAGCACTAAGCAAGGGTCACAACTCGCAGAATGGTATCCTAGTCGTTTGCTGATGTATGGTGATATATGCGTGCGAGGGGTGGTCACGCCCCTACCACCTATGAAGTGGGGCGGGGGCTCCCAGTCTGCCCCTTACATTGACCTAATAAGGAGGAGACACTGCAATGAATCTTCCCTAACCTCTGAAGGGATCGCTACGCCCGCTTATTGTCATGCATGCCAACGCTCGCCACGCAGCCCTGCCCTCCCAGTCTCCCGACGTCCTTGAGGAGCTAGCGATGGCAGGTCTGGCATTCGGGATGATGTTACCGCATGCGCCCTCCATGCGACGAAGATGGCCCGCTTCTTTTATCTCTGCTTCAGCCGTGTTTCTCACCAACACTACCGAGCTTTTATTCACGTGTAGAACAAAAGATGCTCTAAGTGATGGTATCGGTTTGGATGTAGCTACGTGGCGGCGAGTCAGGCAGGCGTGCCATCGTCGCAACTTTAATGAGAGGACGGTGGCCTACAGCTGAGGAACGATGCGAGACGCCGAAGCAGAGTGGTGGCCGTGTCGTGCAGCAGGCCAAATGCACCCGAACATGCTAAGCGCCTATCATCACGAGCCATTAGCGCTCGCCGTGTATTCATCTTGCCAGATGGCCACCAATATAGTGATGCGCTACATGAACTTCGTACGAAAAATGATGGTAACGGCGAAAACCGGTCGAAAGTGTCCACATTTAATAATAATAATAATAATAATAATAATAATAATATAACTTTATTGCTCATTTCATCAAAATGTAGTACACATATCAGGCCTGCCAAAACCACATAGGGCTTGAGCAACAGTGCCTGGCAGCAGCGGGAAACAGCCATCTTTGAAGTTCAACATTTGCTTATATCATAAAATGAAATAAAATAGAAACGGCAGGGGAAAGAGAACAACCACTTTCCTTACAACGATAAAGAAATCATTCGCCTGAGAACTTTTTTTTTAATAAATGTTCTGATGCGCAGTACACTTGGAGGCAACTACAAAAGCCAAGAAGAAAATACAAAAGCCATTGAAGCATGCACGCCATTTTGCTCGGTAGCTGCATCGTCTCCGCTGGAGAGTTCCTGTTGTAATAATCAAATCATCCTCCACGCTTCCACTTGTTCCATTCCCGCCTCCACTACCCTTCTTACAGGTGATATGTTCTCGCCACTTATTTCTTCGTAAAGCATACGTGTGCAGTGTGAGCACTAAGCGTAGAGCTTATCAGAACTTTGCGCTTGTCGACTATAACCTGTCATCTGCGCTTGCGTTGTCAAAAAAGCACAAAATGGAGCAAAATTAGTTGATCTCACACGATAGCCATGCGAGACCACGGAAAGTTTGTGGGCGACTGCATGGCAAAGCCGGTTGAGGTACATCTGACAACTGAAATTGTTGTAGCATATGTAGCAATTGAGAGCATGTACGCTAAATATGTCACGTGAATTATGTAACGTGAACGTCACGTCTTTTTGGCGCCATGAAGTGTGCGAAAAAGACGAAATAGGATTGGCTATATTTACATCTGTGCATTTTAACATGTATGAGATGAGGCCGGAGGCGTAAAGTTTGTTCCTGGGAGCTGATTGATTGATTGATATGTGGGGTTTAACGTCCCAAAACCACCATATGAATATGAGAGACACCGTAGTGGAGGACTCCGGAAATTTCGACCACCTGGGGTTCTTTAACGTGCACCCAAATCTGAGCACACGGGCCTACAACATTTCCGCCTCCATCGGAAATGCAGCTGCCGCAGCCGGGATTTGAACCAGCGACCTGCGGGTCAGCAGCCGAGTACCTTAGCAACTAGACCACCACGGCGGGGCTGTCCCTGGGAGCTGAACGCGTGCCTTCGACTCAGCTGCCTGGTATTTTAAGACTTCAGAGATGGTTTAAACCGGTGCACAGTAACTGTGAAGCCTGCCGTTAAAACAAGATAGCCTTTCGGCATTTAAGAAACAGTGCGAAACTGGTGCGTTATCATTGAGCCACCCTCATATAAGCATTGAGGTATACCTTTACGTGTACACAGGCTACTCATGAAACACTCGAGCGCATTGGAGCTCATATGCTATAGATATCGAAGGGACAGTGGACATAAGCATTGTAGGTTTTCGACGCTGCTTTGCTATTTCACTCTTTCTTGTGTGTTCGTATTCAATTTTTCTATCACGGGTCCATTTGCCGCTTGCAATACGGGCATCAATCAGGGAGCACAGGTTCTCCCACAGGCACAGGGAACACAGTATCTATGCGAAATCCGATTGTAGCATTCTTCAAGGATTAGCACGCGCCTTAAACGGGGCATGACTCGGCGCGATTCTGACGTACATGCACATTCATTTTTGCACCATGACGCGTAGCAGGCGTTTTAAATCTCCGTAAGGCGTTGCAAGCAGTCGAAATGCGCAGTTACACGCTTTCGAAGGCTACTATACGCTCACGGCCAAATGCAGACGCTCTTGACAGTTTCAGTACTACGGCAATTATATACACCACCACTGATATCAGTGATGTTCCACACTATAAGCCTAATTCCCATTTTGAGACAAGAAAATTCCCTATTTGGGGCATTTTTCCTTACATGCGCTGATAGAATTCCTAGCATGTTTCCCTGCTCATTAGTTCTAACATTCGTGCGCCCCTTCACAAACAGACACCCACCCACCCACCCACACACACACACACACACACACACACACACACACACACACACACACACACACACACGCGCGCGCGCGCGCGCACGCACGCACGCACGCACGCACGCACTCGCACATGAATCTATGTGTGTGACATGTTTGCGACTATGGAAATCAGGACAAGCGCCTGTGCTCCTCCTACGCAACAAAAGCATGGTTTTCTTAACACATGCGCTGTAACTGCATCGCAGATAGTGGGCTTCGAGTCCACACCAGCAGTGAACTGGATGCTTCACATAAATATCAAACTAATGTCAAGGCTATGCTTGCATGCTGCAGGCGTCAATGCAGGAGCCGGAGGCGCACTCTGACCGCAATAAGTCAGTCCTCATTGATGAATTTGAGGATATTCAAAATTCCCTGCCGTATCGCAAAGGTTCCCTTTTATCCATAATAAATAGTTGCGAAATTCCCCGAAAAGAGAAAATTCCCTGCACGGAACACTTAATGCTATGATCGCCCGTTGGAACATCATGCAAGACGCGGCGACGCAGCCGCTGCGTTCGTGCCACTGCCCAGAGCCGCTTCTCACAGCAGTAGCGGGGCAGGCGGGCGCCGGGGCCAGCCGTCACTTCAGCGCCTCGGCTAAATTGAGGTTGCTACCTCATTCCTTCCTCCACATGTGCTACCTTTAGGTAGCAGAGTTGCGCATACATTTTTCTTCGCCGCTCACGCCGCTAATCGGCGAGTGCTACCACGTGGTGCAAAGTGACGTCAAATGTTCCAATTTACGTGGCGAAGCCAACTTTACGTGCACGATTGCGCGACGCCCGCGTGTTTTCTGCCCGCGCCGACTTCATCGTGACCGCTTTTAGGGGCTTTTACCTTGTACGTATACTTCTTTACATTACCGTGTCACCAGATAGAATCTGTGCATGTGCGGGTCTTTGCTAAGGCACGTTGCCGGGCTAGTTGGTTGAGATTCATCATTTTCACTGGTATAGCGCACCACGACAAGGACACACACAAATGAGAGCTGTGTGTGTGTGCATCTCTCCTTTGTGTGTGTCCTTGTCGTGGTGCGCTATACCAGTGAAAATGACGGGTCTTTGCAGAACGTAAACCTTTACGTAACGTAAACTACCCGTCGGATAGGCTTTACGTTTGCGGCGCTATCTCGCAAATCCACCTTTGTCGGTAGGAACTCGCGATATTCACACGGCGGAGACTCCAGACATCCAGTCAAAATAAGCAGAAGTGCGAGCACCGATAGCGATTACATTGTTTCAGCCGGATTACCAATGCTAGATTGGCCAGAACATGAAAGAAGGAAACAACTTAGGAGAGAGAGGAGAGAATTATTTTAATGGGGAGCTGGAGAGGTTTGCCTGGTTTTTCACCTGGCAGGCTACTCCAGTTGCCGGGTGATGACAATGATATATACAATGATAAACACACAACACATACAGTTACATACACGCATAATAGTCACATAACACATAAAGTCACTCACACGCACTGCGCTATTTACAACGTTTCGTTCAAGCCTGCGGCCCGTAAGAATGTCAGTAGCGCTTTTGTAGAGTCCAACGCACTGTAGGTGTTATGCCATTGGCCTAGAATATTTTTCAACTCCAAGTTTGTGTCCTGTTGTATACTTAAGGCCATCTTCAGAGACTGTCTCTCTGATCCGTATTTCGTACACTCACAGAGGACATGATTGATGTCTTCAACGACGTTACATTGAGCACAAAATGTGAGTCGGACAGTCCAAGTTTGTTCCTGAAGTAGTTCCTATATGCAACGTTCAATCGGATGCGGTGTAAACACGTTTCATCTTGCCTGTTGAGATTTTGCGGCAGCCTGAAGTCACACAATGGATCGATCTTGTACAAAGGCCCATACTGTTGGCTAGGCTCTGTCCAGAGGGATCGCTGGAGGCGCCAGGCGTGTGCCGACACTAGCGTTGCTGCATCTTTCTCGAGGCAGATATCTGCCTCGAGAAAGGTATCTCGACTATTTCCACTGAAGTGTCATGTCCAGCTTTGGCAGCGTTATCAGCCCGGACCTTGCCTTGTATTCCGCAGTAGGCAGGTATCCATTGCACAACAATGCGATGATGGAGGTCACAGACTTTCTTGCATGGACGTTTGATGTCCGTGACGAGTTGGTCCTGTGACATGGAGACCTCAGCGACAGCAGCACTGCTCTTGAGTCAGTGAAGATCACCCAGGACTCGGCTATCTGGTCCACGATGTAATTAATGGCAGCCCGCAGTGCAGCCTGTTCAATGGCTGTAAATAAGGTGCAGTGACCGAGAGTCGCAGAGATGATGACATTGACAGATGGAATCCAGACGCCAATGGCGGATGATGCAGACGTAACAGAGCCATCAGTCTAAATATGCCAATGGGCTCTGTAGCAGTTTTCAAAATGCTCTAGATTAAAATGTCTGAGTGCTGGTCCGGGTGAGCCTCTTTTGCTCTTCAACCCAGGCACAAAGGCGACTATGGTCCACGAAGGAGTTTTCCACGATGGTTCTGCATGCATTGGTGCTCTGTGATAGTGTAGCCGGAGGAGTCTCCGAACAGAGCTACTGTCTGAAGCAAGAGGATGATCCAGCGCTCAGGTCGCATAACTCAAGTGGACTCGAAGAAACTCCTGCTGCAGAACAACAGGAACTGAAAGGCGCCTACTTTCAGCAAGGGTTCCGATGCTTGATGTGTTCTTTGGTAGGCCAAGGCACTATAGTATCGTCTTTCACGAGAATCATGCTCAGTGTCGAGGGACCGTCTTCTGGCGTCAAATGCGAGAAAGGCGAGAGTTCAATTTCGGTGGCGGCACAATGAATGGCGGCGTCGTTGCGGGAGAGAAAATCCCATGCCAGGATGACGTCATGAGAGCATGCAGGAATGATTAAGAATTGGGCGACATACAGAACGTCCTGAACTACAACGCGAGCTGTGCAGCCTGCTGTAGATGAATACGATGTGAACTAGCGGTACGAAGGGACAACCCAGAAATTGGCGTCGTCACTTTTCAAAGCAAGCGGCAAAGGTTTTCGTTCATAACTGATACGGCAGCTCCAGTGTCAATAAGAGCAGATGCATGAACACTGTACACAAGCACGTTAATGACATTAGGTGGGTGGCTCTGAGGGCTTTCACAATGCGATAGCGTTGCAGTCCTTGCCTCTGGGACTGCGACGACTAGTTTTCCCGCTCATGAGCAGCCGAACTTGGCCGCATGGGGGACAGGGACCGACGTCATGGTGACGGCGACCTTCGAGGAGACAGACCTGGGCGAGACACTGGCACAGACGGCAGTTCGTCGTTATACGGATGGCGAAGGTGGCCAGCAACAGGAGAAGAAATGGGAGCCGGCTGTACTAGAGAGCAATAACAGGCTACGTGACCAGCTTAACCGCAAGCAAAGCAGATGGGCCGGTTGTCGGGTGTGCGCCATCGGTTCGCCGGGGTGGTTCTAGCCCGGAACGGTGACTCGAAAGGCTGCATGGTGGGCTGAAAATGAGGCTGGGGGGTTGCGCCAACATTCGCAGCCGGCATACCCGCTGCAAAGGACGGAGGTCGTGCGGCAGCTTCGGCGTAAGTCAGTGGTGCAGGTGCTTGAACGACTGGAGGCGGCCTGGCGACCACTTGGGCGTAACTTGGGGGCGCAGGGGCTGAAAGTTCTTGTGGTTGGTACGCAGGCATGACCTCCGCTATTTCCTGCTCAATCGCTCGGCTGATGGGCGGTAGAATAGTAGTTGCCGATTGTTAAACAGCCGGTGGGTGGGCAAAGGGAAGGAGAGAGAACTGGCGCGCGATTTCCTCACGTATGAAGGACTTGAGGTCTGCCAGCAGCACCACATTATCACATCTCGCCTCCAAGCCAGCAAGCCCTGCATCTCGTGGTGTGGAGCGACGGGTCATCGAACGCTGCCGGCGGAGCTCCTCGTAGATCTGGCACAGCGTGATGACCACAGCTACTGTGCCTGGGTTTTTGGCAAGCAGCATCGTGAAGGCATCATCGTCAATGCCCTTCATGACGTTCCGGATCTTGTCTGATTCAGACATGCTGTCGTTGGATTTCTCGCACAGGTACAGGACATCTTCTATGTAACTGGTGAATGATTCATCGGCCTGCTGAGCGCGTTCGCGTAAGCGCTGCTCGGCTTGCAGCTTACAAACGGCAGGGCGGCCAAAAACGTTGGTGATAGCGGTCTTGAAATCGGACCAGGTTGCGAAATAGGACGCGTGGTTGTTGTACCACAAGCTTGCAACGCCCGCAAGGTAGAACACCAAGTTTGTCAACTTGCCGTCCTCGTCCCATTTGTTGGGGACGCTCACGCGCTCGTAATTGGCGAGCCAGTCCTCCACGTCAGTGCCATCGGCGCCCGTGAAGATGGGTGGATCCTGGGGACACCGGGACAAGGGGGTGGCATGGGAGGAGGCGTTTGCTGAGAGGCATCGTGGGACATGGTAGATTGCAGGGTACGTGAGCGCAGTTCTAAGGGCATCTAAGGGGATCGTAGCACTCTCCACCAATTTGTTATGGCGTTTATTAGCAGGCACACAGCGAGTATACACAATGGCGACAGTAACGGCCAAGCCTGGACTCTCAGCGCGAGCGGCGTCCTTTTTGGGTAGACCCACTAGAGAACACTTGAGAGTTTGACCCAGTTCAGTGTTCGGCAGCTTCTCTACAATATATATATATATATATATATATATATATATATATATATATATATATATATATATATATATATATATATATATATATATATATATATATATATATATATATATATATATATATATATATATATGGGATATGGCACAACGGGAGCGTTGTTAACAAGGATAAATATATTTATTTCCCAACAGTTTCGGGAGGGGTCCTCCGTTCATCAGGGGATGAGTTATACTGACATGAACTTCCAAACTTCGTTGCTGCCGCGTCCCTCTCGCCTTGAAAGATGTTTGCGAGAGTGAGAGGCAACAAAAAAAAGGAAAGAAAAAAACTTTTGGAATATATGTGTGTGTTTCTTTAAGCGCATATTAGAAGTCATTTTCAGTTATTGATGTTTTTTAATGAACGGCGCGATAAGTGGTGGTATTTTGAATGCAATGTATATATGGTAAGTGTCACCATGCGCTCGCTAACTCTCGCCATTACATCACCAGTCTCGTTTCGTGTCACGGTTGTGTTCGCTCAGTACGGAGGTGTATGTGTTCAGTGACCACGCAAGACACCACTTACTTCTACTGTATACATGAACAAGCGATGCCATGTTTTTCCCGACGGAACTGTAATATATGTGTGTGTTTCTTCAAGACGATATTGGAACTGATTTCCAGTTATTGATGTTTATCAACGGCGCAGTAAGCGGTGTGATTCTGAATGCAATGCGTGGCGAGTGTTGCCATGTGCCTAGTAACTCTCTTCGTGAATTCACCAGTCTCGTTTAGTAACACGGTTGTGTTCGCTCGATATGGAGGTGTATGTGTTCAGTGACGTTACGCAACACTACTCTAGATGAGCAAGTGATGCCATATTCTTCCCGTCGGAACTGGAATATATGTGTGTGTTTCTTTTCCAGATGATATTCCGGAAGTGATTTCCAGTTTTTGATGCTTTTGAATGAACGGCGCGGTAAGTGGTGGGATTTAGAATGCAATGTGTGGCGAGGGTTGTCATGTGCTTTCTAACTTTCTTCATGACACCATAAGTCTCATTTTGTGTCATGGTTGTGTTCACTAGGCACGGAAATGTATGCGTTCAGTGACTTCACTCAAGACACCACTTACTTCTGCTCTAGATGAACACGCGATGCTATGTTTTTTTTTTCGACGGAACTGGAATATATGTGTCTGTTTCTCCAAGACGATATGGGTAGTGATTTCCAGTTATCGATGTTTATCAACGGCGTGGTAAGCGGTGTCCTTCTAAAAGCAATGTGTTTCGAGGTTTGCCATGTGTTTCTAACTTTCTTCATGACTTCATCAGTCTCGTTTCGTGTCACGGTTGGGTTCGCTACGTAAGGAGACGTATGCGTTCAGTGACTTCACGCAAGACACCACTTGCTTCTACTCTAGGTGAACAAGTGATGCCATGTTGTTCCCAACTGAACTGGAATATATATGTGTGTGTTTCTTTAAACAGATCTCAAGGTTGATTTTCACTTATCTATGTTTTTGAATGAACGGTGCGGTAAGTGGTGTGATTCTGAATGCAATGTGTGGTGAGTGTCGCCATGTGCTCGTTAACTTCATGACTTCATCAGTCTCGTTTCGGGTCACGGTTGTGTTCGCCATGCACAGAGATGTATGCGTTCACTGACATCACGCAAGAGACCACTTACTTCTACTCTAGATGAGTAAGCAATGCCGTGCTTTTCCCGACAGAACTGGAGTATATGCGTTTGTTTCTTCAATACGATATTGGAAGTGATTTCAAGTTTTCAGTGTTTATCAATGGGGTGGTAAGCAGAATTATTCTGAATGCAATATGTGGCGAGTGTTGCCATGTGCTCAATAACTTTCTTCATGACTTCATCAGTCTCGTTTCGTGTCACTCTTGTGTTTGCTAGGCACGGAGACGTATGCGTTCAGTGACTCCACGCAAGACACCACTTTCTTTTACTCTAGGTGAACACGCGATGCCATGTTGTTCCCAACTGAACTGGAATATATATGTGTGCGTGTTTCTTTCAACAGATCTCAGGGTTGATTTTCACTTTTCTATGTTTTTGAATGAACGGTGCGGTAAGTGGTGCGATTCTGAATGCAATGTGTAGTGAGTGTTGCCATGTGCTCGCTAACTTTTTCCATGGCGCTATAAGTATCGTTTCGTGTTACGGTTGTGTTCGCTCGGTACGCAGATGTATGTATTCAGTGACCTCACGCAAGAGACTCTAGATGAACAAGCAATATCATGTTGTTCCCGATGAAACGGGTGTATATATGTGTGTGTTTCTTCAAGATGATATGGGAAGTGATTTCCAGTTTTCGATGTTATTGAATGGACGCCGCGGTAAACGGGGTGATTCTGAATGCAATGTGCGGCCAGTGTCACCATGTGCTCGCTAACTTTTTTCATGGCGCCGTAAGTCTCGTTTCGTGTCACGGTTGTGTTCGCCAGTCAGGGAGATGTATGCGTTCAGTGACTACACGCAAGACACCACTTACGTCTACTATAGATAAAGAAGCAATGCCATGTTGTTCCCAACAAAACTGGGATATATGTGTGTTTCTTCAAGGCGATAAGGGAAGTGATTTCCAGTAATCGATGTTTATCAATGGCGCGGTAAGGGGTGTTATTCTGAATGCAATATGTGGCGAGGGTTGTCATGTGCTTTCTAACTTTCTTCATGACATCATCAGTCTCGTTAGGGGTCATGGTTGTGTTTGCTAGGTACGGAGCTGTATGTCTTCAGTGACTTCACGCATGACACCAGTTCTACTCTAGATGAGCAAGCGATGTAATGTTTTTCCCGATGGAACAGATTTATCTGTGTATGTTTCTCCAAGACGATATTGGAGGTGATTTCCAGTTTTCAATGTTTATCAACGGCACGGTAAAGAGTGTTATTCTGAATGCAATAAGTGGCGAGCGTCGCCATGTGCTCATCAACTCTCTTCATGGCACGATAAGTCTCGTTTCGTGTCACGGTTATGTTCGCTAAGCACGGAGATCTATGTGTTCCGTGACTTCACGCTATGGACACCACTTACTTCTATACTCTAGGTGAACACATGGTGCCATGTTGTTCCCGACGGAACTGGAATATATATGTGCGTGTTTCTTCAAGCAGACATTAGGATTTATTGCCAGTTATCTATGTTTTCGAATGAACGGGGCGGTAAGCGGTGTGATTCTGAAGTTAATATGTGGCGAGGGTTGCCATGTGCTCGTTAACTCTCAAGCTTCATGGCGCCATAAGTCTCGTTTCGTGTCACGGTTCTGTTCGCTAGGCACGGAGATGTATGCGTTCAGTGTCACGCAAGACACCACTTACATGTACTCTAGGTGCACACGCGGTGCCATGTTTTTCCCAGCGGATTTGGAATATACATGTGTGTGTTTCTTCAAGCAGATATAAAGATTCATTGCCAGTTATTTATGTTTTTGAATGAACGGTGCGGTAAGCGATGTGATTCTGAATTCAATGTGTGGCGAGTGTCGTCGTGTGCTCACTAACTTTCTTCATGACTTCATCACTCTCGTTTCGTGTCACGGTTGTGTTCCTATATAGGCACGGAGTTGTGTGCGTTCAGTGACTTCACGCAAGAGCCCACTCACTTCCACTCTTGGTGAACACGTGATGCCATGTTGTTCCCGACGGAACTGGAATACACTTGTGTGTTTATTCAAGGTGATATTAGGATTGATTGCCAGTTATCTATGTTTTTGAATGAACGGTGCGTTAAGCGGTGTGATTCTGAATGCAATGTGTGACGAGTGTCGTCATGACTTCACCACTCTCGTTTCGTGTCACGGTTGTGTTTGCTAGGTACATACATGCATTGCTTGAGTGACTTCACGCAAGAGGCCACTTACTTCTATGCTAGGTGAACAAGCGATGCCATGTTGTTCCCGACGAAACGGGTATGTACATAAGTGTGTGTTTCTTAAAGACGATATTGGAAGTTATTTCCAGTTATCGGTGTTTTTAATGGACGCTTCAGTAAGCGGTGTGATTCTTAATGTAATCTGTGGTGAGTGTCGCCATGGGCTCACTAACTTTCTTCGTGGCTTCATTAGTCTCGTTTCGTATCATGGTTGTGTTCGCTAGGTGCGGAGGTGAATCTATTCAGTGACTTCATGCAAGGCAATTTCACTTCACTACCTGAAACATGCGTACTAGTGCTGACTTCTTCGCCATAGTAAACGTGCACTCAGTGCCCAAGTTCACTTCACAGCCCGCAAATGGCGTCTTTCGATTGATCGCTGAATCACACCTACTCGCGCACCTTACTTGCTCTTCAACTTATTGATAAGTATAACAGTAATGGTATGTATATGGTTACTGGAAGTTGTACGCGACGTACTCATGTCTCGGATGGGAATGCCAGTGGCCCAACGTACGGGCCCACTGGCATGTTGTAGCTACTTTAGTATCTTGTTTGTGTATGCGTTGTCATTTCCTAACTGATTCGTAGAAAAGTGGGTGGTTTAAAGCTTACCCACAGCCCCTCATTTATTAAATATGAGGCGTGATTTTAAGATTTTATTGTGATCCGGCGTAAAAGGTTTCTTGTTAACGTCACCAACGCGTAAGCATGCTGGGAGTTAGGTTCAATTTCAACTTTCTTTTAGTCATGCGCGTTTATCCTTGTTTTCTCGGCACAGTACATCTGAGATTTCTGGTCAAAAATTAGACGGTCCAATTTTTTTTCAAAGTGGATGCCAAAGAAACACAGTATCTCAGTCGAAAACGTACATTATGCACTCGAAGTGTAGCGAAAGAACAAGCCCAGCAATGAATTCTCATAAGAAACAAGTCTTGACATTATTCTGAGCAGCTAGAGTACGGGAGAAGCCTTTACGAGATTTGAACGATACGAAAAAAAGAAAGAAGCTCAGACCGTGAAATTCGTGTTACATTTTTATGCCACACATTCAGTTGTTCTAACTCGCCAAGAACGAATGTGATCCACTGCCAAAAAATTGGTAGATCCTACGTACAGTGGGAATCGACGATGACGAAGGTTTATTTATGCCACTTTAAAATCAGCACGACGTTACGAGGCAGACGTAAATTATGCCGTGCATGACTTTCTTGTGATTATTACCATGTGTGAACGTGTCATTCACTTTCGTCGTCTATTCACGTCACGTGATACCTAATTTGGTATATTAGGAGCTAGTGAAACGGAGGCGAGCACGCTATAAGCGTAGCATGTAGTCATGTTTTACATGACCGGCATGTCGTCATTATAACGTTTGGACGTGTCATTTGCCTTCGTCGTTCATTCACGTGACGTAATACCAAGTTTGGTATATGTGAATGAAGCGAAACGCCCACGAGGGCCTCATGAGCGTGGTATGTTGACATGTTCTCACATGAAACGCATACCATGATTATCTTGTTTCCACCAGTCATATACATTCGTGGTCCATTCACGTCCCGTATTGCCAAATTTGGTATATGTGGAGCTAGCGAAACGGCCTCGAGCACTACATGAGCGTGGTATGTTGTCTTGTTATTACATGAAACACATGTCATGATTATCATGTTTGCACCAGTCATATACCAAATTAGAAGGAAGTGGACTGGGCTTCAACCTCTCTATCGTCAAACAAGGAAAACTCATTGAACAGGCACTAGCAGCATTGATGTACGCAGATGATATAGTGCTAATGGCCGACAACAAGGATGATTTGCAGAGATTGGTGGACATATGCGGATGAGGGAGATAGGTTAGATTTTAGATTCAGTAAGAAAAAATCAGCAGTGATGATTTTCAATGACAACGAAGGTAGTGAGCTTATAATACAGGAGTTCACGCTAGAGATAACAGATAAATACAAATATCTGGGCGTATGGATAAGCAATGGGGCCAAGTATCTAAGGGAACACGAAAAATACGTGACGACTAAAGGTAACAGGAATGCAGAGGTATTGAAAAACAGGGCACTGTGGAATTACAATAGGTATGATGTTGTGAGAGGAATATGAAAAGGGGTCATAGTTTCTGGACTGACGTTCGGCAATGCGGTTTTGTGCATGAGATCAGAAGTTCAAGCAAGATTAGAAATTAAGCAACGTGGAATAGGTAGGCTTGCCTTAGGAGCTCACGGGAATACACCAAATCAGGGAGTACAAGGTGACATGGGATGGACATCATTTGAGGGCAGGGAAGCTAGCAGCAAGATAAAATTTGAGAAGCGATTGAGAAAAATGGGGGAGGAGCGTTGGGCTAGGAAGGTATTCAGCTAATTGTACATGAAGAATGTCGATACAAAATGGAGGAAGCGAACTAGAAAATTGACTGGTATATACTTAGAAAACAGCAGGGGGCCACACCAAAAAGAATTATTGGTTAAGAAGAAGGTGAAGGAAGCTGAGACTGATAGGTGGAGAATTGGCATGCTTAAGAAGTCCGCACTAGAGATTTATCAAGCTTTTAAGCAGGAAATTTCCAAGGAAAGCATCTCTGATAATACTCGGTGTGGTTCTCTACTGTTTGAGGTCAGGATGGGAGGATTGCTAACCAAGACACATCAGGCCAAATACGAAGGGGTAGACACAGTATGCAGTGTGTATGGAGAGGAAGAGCAAACTGTCGAACACTTGATAATGTTCTGTAAAGTGCTTCACCCTATAGTTCAGGATGATGGTGCAGAATTTTTCAAAGCACTGGGGTTTAGGGACGGGGAGGGCAAAATAGACTTTAAACGGGTAGAAGTAACTAGAAGGAGGTTATCTGATTTGTGGATAAAGTCAAGGCACGAGTGAAAATTAAACTCTTCACTGCAAAGTACGAATCCTCAACCTCACTATTTAAAGGGAAAAAATAAATCTAGTTTTGGTTCATTAAGTATTACGGCTTGGTGGTGCTAGCCACCGCCCGATATAAAGAATACAGCTATATCCACCCATCCATCCATCCATCCATCCATCCATCCATCCATCCATCCATCCATCCATCCATCCATCCATCCATCCATCCATCCATCCATCCATCCGTCTATCCATCCATTCATTCATCCATCCATCCATCCATTCATTCATCCATCCATCCATCCATCCATCCATCCATCCATCCATCCGTCCGTCCATCCATCCATCCATCCATCCATCCATCCATCCATCCATCCATCCATCCATCCATCCATCCATCCATCCATCCATCCATCCATCCATCCACCCATCCACTATCCATCGTAAGAAGCGAGCGCGCGCCTCAAGTGCGGACGTGGTCTAGTTTTAACTCAGGACTCACGTGCTGCTAGGGCCACCGAGCCGTGGTTTGCTAACTCAGATTACCAGGTCATGCCACTCCATCAAGTAATGAGCTTCAAAACAAGGGGAAGCATGTGCGGTGTGCACGGCAAAAAAAAGAGAAAAGAAAAAAAAACCACGCATCTGCACGAAGTGAACCATGAGGAGTGGGCGAAGCTCTGGGTATCGCATGGGGGAGCAACCGCACGTTACCCGAGGGTCGCCCTATATAATGTAAATTCAGTTGCATAAGGGAACATAAAGAGTCGACGCAAAAGCCAGATCCTAAGGTCCATAACGTCTGCGTTGAAGTCACCAAGTATTAAGGTTTGTGCTTGTAGGTGTTTTGTCCTGTTACGTCGCAATCATGACTGATATAAGCCTATTGTTAAACCTTCTTTTTGTGTGTCTCACATTAACATACGTTAACACCCCCCCCCCCTCTTGTGTAATGTACCCGTGACAACAGCCACCATATACACGGGCACGGCTCGCCCTTGAGGTGATTCGCCCCTAAAATGCATGGCGGCAAAAGCGCAGGAAATGCGGTGTACCAGCGGACAACACGAACCGGTATCCTATGAGTTACGTGATGACGTAGATGGTGCCATGCTATGTCCTCAAGGCCAACATTTCACTTGAGAGAGAAAACAAACAAACTGGGTGGTAGGTTCAAGAGACGGTACTACTAAGTGGTTCTAAAAGAGAAAGGAAGAGAAAAGTGAGGCCCGTAACTATCTGCTTCAGCGAGCGACACCTCAACAGTAGCTCACAAGGGATGGGGGTGAGGAGGAATTAAAAGGGTAGGAATAAAGGTGTAGAGAGAGAGAAAGAGGCGTGAGATGGTAAGCCAGAGAGAGCGACGACATATCGAGGGGATAGGAGAGATAGGAAAGATGGAAACACGGTCACAGGAGTCCGAGGACGGGGCACCACTTGCGAGAACTCTTGTCGGCGTCAGGAAGTGGCGTAGAGCAAGTCCAGTCGGTCATAGCTACACTGTCGTCGGAGGTCGGCGTCAGAAGATGACGTAGGGCGAGCCCAGTCGGCCAGAGCTACGCTGACGTTGGAGATCGCGAGGGCACAACCGGTCGGCACGGAATCCAGTGAGCGAGTCTCTCTATGCGGTCGCTTAATTGAGGCGGCGAGTGTTGACAGGTTCCGCAGGTGTGGGGTGGTGCAGCGGTAGCGAGGGCTGTAAGCAAGCATGGTATGCCCCGTATGGGCCAGCAGTCGAGATTGGCAATTAGAAGCCACAGATGTGGCTATTTCACTCGTAGAAATAACTGTAGGCAAGGGTTCAAGGGAAGCACCAACTTCCGATTGTTTATTCCAACATAACTGCAGCCTAATATATATGCAAAGGCATGAGCGGAAAACAAGGCACACGTCGAACAGATAACGCTTAGTAATGCAATACATAGGTATAGACAATGCGCAAAAGAAAAGGTTCACATCGATCGCATAACATCTTTATCAAAACCTGTGGTGCAAGAACGTGTTCTCTGTCTGCGAAAGGAGAAAATAAGTGTCACTAATGCATAATGAACGTCGTGCTTTTGTGTGAAAAGCTTCCAACAGTTCTCGAGCTGCCCCTGCTATAGAATCTGAATTTTCTTCAGATACGGCTCACATTTGTGCGAATTGCAGTTGGCCGGCAAGTGTGTCCCATCTTTACTCTTTAATGACAGCGTGTCCGCGTACGCTCATTCACGCACCTGCCCATCTGTACGACATAGGTCTTGCCGCAGGACAGAAAAAATTCGTCAACGTGGCACATTTTTTGTGTGAGTTGGCGTGGTTCTTGCCGCCGCCAATTTTTTAACATGAAAGTGTTTTATGCCGGGGTCCACCACAGCTCCGCTGACGTATTTCTGTCACTGGTATGACGTTGTAAAATATATACTGCAACGAGCGAGTTCTCGTATAAACACTTGTTATTATTGAAGAAGCGTTAGCCGCAACAAGCTGGTTCAGGCGGGAACCCGGCAAGCACGAGCCACACGGACGTCAACGTCTTCTTTCACGCTTGCACAGAGCTGGCACCACTATGCTCCTGTACAATACTAACAGATTGTAAACAAGACAAAACGCGCTAGAAGTAAATGTGCGCAGCAGGGCGTCGGCCCATGCCAGCCGCCATTTATATACACTATGTACCGCTAGCAGTCCTCAGAGCTCAGCAACTTCAGCCCGTTTTCGCCACCACTACCGAGATGGCACGACGGGGGCACGTTGGGCGTCGTTGTGCTGCGGCACCCCGCGCGTCGCTTACTTCGAAACGCGGGTGATTTGTGCCTCCTGTGTTTCCACCGTAAGTTGGCTTTCAAGTTACAGTGGTTAAATAGAGTACGAACGTCACTTCGCTCGCTGCTGCGGCAGCATTTGCGAAATGAGCGCACTGCTCCCACACGAAGTAAGAATCACGACAAAAGTTCACGCTCGTCCTGCGCATACCTGTGTATTGATATTGTGCGTCTTTCTCTGTTTGAGCAGCGTGCTTTAAGTATCGAGCTGTCGCAGCTTGATTGATTGATATGTAGGGTTTGACGTCCCAAAACCACCACATGCTTATGAGAGACGCCGTAGTGGAGGGCTCCAGAAATTTCGACCTCCTGGGGTTCTTTAACGTGTATCCAAATCTGAACACACAGAGCTACATCATTTCCGCCTCCATCGTAAATGCAGCCTCCGCAGCCGGGGTTCGATCCCACGACCTGCGGGTCAGCAGCCGAGTATCTTAGCCACTAGACCACTGCGGTGGGGCTACTGTGACAGCTGCTCGTCCGCGCTTGTCCAGTGTATGTTCATTCATGCGAGATTTCTGTTTGAGGTGTGCACTGCAAGTTTCGAGCTGCTTGCCGCTGTTCGTGTGACATTGCAATTCGTTGCTGTAGCATTCATTCCTTCGCCCTTGTGGCGAAACAATGCACAATGAACGCTCACCTACCTCTGCGAGGACACGTTTCACCCTCGTGTTATTCCGATTCCCCCATCCAAAAAAAAAAAAAAACATCAGCCACTTTTTTTTGTTCACATCATTTAGTATACGTAGAAAAAGCTGAGATAGCCGAGAAAACAATCAGCACGCCGTGCCTGTTTGCAACCTTTTTGAAGTTGTGTGAAACTCGGTGCATGTATGACCTTAGGTCTCACTGTTCCCCGCTTTTGCTCAGCTTCAGTACTGTGGTGTTTACATTTCAACTTCTGGAAGAGCGACACGGCGATGGCGTTAAGGAGCGTGCTAGGGAAACCAGCCAAGGTCAACCGCGAACCAAGCTGATGCTGCAAGACCACGGTTACCACCGGAAGACTACAAAATAGTCCTGCGACCACAGGGTTCATTACACCCATGGCCGATCTGGGACCAGCCCGCCTCTCTGAAGCCTTATGCACCGCTGCCGGATTTTAGTCACCCGCAGTCTTTCACACCAAACAGATGCGCATTCACCCGACCAACAACACTATCACTGTCAGCACGCCTGATTTGAACCGTGCAATGAAGATTACCTGAAGATTACCCAACTGAAAATTGCCGGCCAATTCTGTGCCATGGCTGTGTGTGCCCCTGCACCCGACAATTTGGTTAGAGGCATAATATTCAATGCGCACAGCTTCGAAAGTGATGACCAGATTTTCAACGAATTTCGCGCCTGCAATCCAACTATCGACATCGTAAGCGCTCAGCGGCTGGGAAAGACCAGACATTTCGTCTTAACCAGCGCTGGTAATACCCTACCCAAGCATGTCCACTACGTTGCTTTCGCGCTCTTGATATTTCCATTCAGAGAACGGTCAGAGGCGCGCTTCCATTGCAGACAAACTTGTCATAGGACCGACGTGTGTCCAAAGCCGAAACAAGATAACTGTTATCGTTGTGGTGAAAGCCACCCGCAACCTACCGACAGCAGAGAACTCACTTGCCCGGTGCAATGCGTCTTTTGTAAAGGCAGCCACCTAACTGGCAGTCACAACTGTAAATACCGATTCTTCAAAAGGAAGCTTCCAGGAAACGACAAGAGCACCGACAAAGCAATTCAGCACTTTCCGACTCCCAGACCGAGGGTACTACTACCGACAATAAGAAATATCAAGAATCTTTCCCGCCGCTTGGTGGAAGGAGCATTAGTGCTACCGACACTGACAACGGTGCTCGCTTCCGATCCCCGTCAAGGACCCGGGATCACCACAACAGACTTCCGGCCGTCCCAGATGCAAAGAGCGTTGCTTGGCAGACGGACAAGGAGCGATAGCCGCAGACACTACCCTTCCAAAACCAGCAGGTGAGGGAGTTGGCAGAACAGCTAAGGTCAACCTATTGCAACAACAATTGGCTGCCACTAGCCATAAAATTAAACAATTGAAACGCAAACAAGCGCCCGCTAGTGCCACTATTACGAACAGTACCGGACAGATCGTGGCCTGTGCCACGCAAAATGAAAACACTGCCACAATGGACGTAGACGCGGTCAGGGGCACGAAACGTAAGGCTGCCGAACCAACAGCCGTAATTACCACCGCAGACCCGAACGTCTCACAAATGAATGACTGAATTGAAAGGCTAAAAATTTTATTCGACAAAATGTCTAGCGAGCAAACAACTCAAACCAACCGCTCACTGAGAGTATCAGTGCCCTTAGTATGGCTCTCACTGACCTTACAGCTCGCTTAGATTCACTTCCCGCTCTGACCGAGAGTGCAGCTGCGGCCGGCGTAATCACATCACAGACACCGTCCTCAACTCCAACGCAGCCCATTCCTCACAAAAGTTCCAAATTCCCTCGACCCAATCTGTCAGGGCAACGCCATATTCACGAAAAAATGGCCAACGTGACTAGCACGCTCTTCTCGCAGTGGAATTGCAGGAGCTTCCGCAACAAACGGGCAGCTTTGCAATTTCACCTCCAATTCACCGACCAGTCCCCTGATATGATTGCGTTACGGGAGACAGGCTATCCTGCGAAACTGTATGGATATGCCGCATTCGACGAATTTACCACTGCCGGTAAGCAACCGGCTACTGCCAAGCTGGTGCAACGCAATCTCACGGCAAACCAACATGACTTGCAACACCCAGAGGTGCACACTCTCGTAGAAGTTGGCCACAAACGCTCAGATATCAGCGTATACGTTTTAAATTTGTATAGTCCACCCAGAGATACTAGTACCCACGTTGCCTCATTTCTGAGAAAAGTTAGCAGAATAGCGGGTCACTCACAGCTGATAATAATGGGTGACTTTATTGCCAAACATACTGAATGGGGCTACCCCAAATGTGACCGCAAGGGCACTAAACTATGGGAAACAATTAGGGACTTGAATCTTACCCTACTCACGCTCCCCGACCGACCAACCAGGATTGGGAATAGCGTCAGTCGCAACACAACCCCTTACTTGACACTTGTTAAAAACGCTTGCGCAGTTACGTGAAAAAACACTGAACGACATTTAGGAAGCGACCATTATCTGCTTTCCATCAACGTACCCACTAAAGGCTGCAAAAAAAAAACAAAGTTCAATACTAAACACACGAAATGGTATGTATTTCGATTCCTGAGAGACAAGCGCTTAACCACCACAACCGAATATCTCAATGAGTGGACTACAGATCCCACTAATGATGCTAAATGGGCTACATGCGAAACCTGCGAAACCCAAATGGAGCGGGACAACCTCGTCCCGGACTCTAAGCTTGTGCACCTGTGGGAAGCGCAATAGAAAGTTGAAACGCCGACTAGCGCAAATCGACAGGGACATCGAGAAATACTCAAAAAAACTTAGTCAAACACAATGGCATCAGCTATGCGACAGGCTCAACGGTCAGCTAAGAAATAAAAACACCTGGAAGCTCCTCAGGCACTTATTGGATCCTGAGGAGACTGAAAGCACGTCGCGCAATAAAATGCATCAGCTCGTTTACAAATACACGGGCACTAACCCTGAATTAGTGCAAGAACCGAAAAACAGATACATATTTAAACACATAGGTGGACTCGTCACAAATGCCAGAATACTCAGGAAATACTAAACATGAGCTAGACTGAGATATAACCGAGGCGGAAATACGTGCTGTTTTGAATAGCATTCGTACAACGGCTTCCCCAGGAGATGATGAAATTTCCAACAAAACATTGCGTAACCTAGACGATAAGTCTACTACGGCAATTATTGACCTTATGAACAAACATTGGGCGTCTGGGACACTACCGCCAAGTTGGAAACATGCACGAGTAATATTCATTCCCAAGCCGGGCAAGACATTGAGTCTGGAAAATCTTCGGCCTATTTCCCTTACATCACGTTTAGAGAAAGTAATGAAACACGCGATTCTGCGACGACTAACAGCTTATGCAGAGTCGAGGGACCTGCTAGTCCTCACGATGGTGGGATTCCGCCAGCAATTATCCACACAGGATATATTGCTGCAACTTCACAATGATATATTAAATCCTAGGCACACAGCGGCTACCAAGACCATCCTGGGACTGGATATCACTAAAGCATTTGATAATGTGTCCATGCTGATGTACTTGACAACTTGACCCAAATGAATGACGGCAGTCGCACTTACAATTATATCAGAACTTTTCTGCATGAACGCACGGCTTAACTAACCATTGGCGACCTCAAAAGTGACAAAATCACCCTTGGAACACGGGGCACTCCACAAGGAACTGTGTTATCACCATTCCTCTTTAACTTAGAAGTGTGGCAGCTTGGGCTAGTTGGTATGGCATTACGATAGTTATAGCGCGAGAACAAAGCGCTCGTGTCTTTCGTGTCCTTCTTGTCTCTGTTTCGTCGTTTTGTTCTCGCGCTATAACTATCGTAATCCTCTTTAACATTACGATGCGTGGCCTGCCCGTTCTCTTGGATCAGATCCCACACATTAGGCTCTCACTGTATATTACCATATGGACCTGCACAGGCTCATATGGGCAAATCTGTGATGCGTTGCAAACAGCCGCCGACACTGTATACACAGGAGTGCGTAAGGAAAGTGGGCCTTAATTACTCTCCCAACAAATCCGAGCTCTTAGTATTCAGAACCAAAAACAAGAAGAATGACCCCTACAGTGGAGCACGCTCCGCAATCGATATCACAGTAAATGGCAACGTTGTCCCCCCTGTTCGCACAATCAGGGTTTCAGGAATGCTCATCCAGCATAACACTCATAACACAGAAGCTATCAACAAGTTACAAGCATCTGTACAGCAAACGACTAGGCTACTAAGGAGAGTGGCAACGAAAAATTAGGGAATTAAGTAATCCAACCTATGCAAGTTAATCCATGCTTTTGTAATAAGTTGAGTCACCTACTCGTTCCCCTACAACCAACTCAGAAAGTAGGATGTGGAAAAACTAAACTCCCTAATTAGACAAACATACAAACGTGCCCTAGGACTTCCCAGTTACGCAGGCACAGAAAAACTACTGCGCCTTGGTATCCACAGCACAGTGGAGGAACTAATGGAAGGGCATTTAACGGCCCAAGAAGAAAGGCTCTCACGAACCAAAGCAGGCATACACATACTCAACCGTCTCTGACGACGCACTAGTTGCACGCTCAACAACAAGGTTTTCTTGCTAGCGGCAACTCTAGCAGATATTAAAATTAAACCCCTGGCCAAAAATATGCTGGCAGGAATACATGACGAGAGACGAAAGGCAAGAGCAGAAAACCTCGCAAAACGGGAGACATGTATGTTGACGCCGCTCGACAAGCGAGAGACCGTTACACCATATGCGCGGTGACCGGCAGTGGGGAACTTATTACTGCAGCCACCGTAAAAACGGTTTCAGCATTAGAGGCAGAAGAATCCGCCATCGCGCTGGCCACCTTAATTCCGGCTACCAATTCCATCCTGAGTGGTTCGAAAAGAGCGCTCATGATTTTTACGGGGGCTGTGTTGGGCCGATTGCGGCCAACATTATCAAATATTAAGAAACTAGACAATAAAATACAGCTTATATGGGTGCCCGCTCACACGGGGAATCCAGGGAATGAGGCGGCTTATCGCGTAGCCCGAGGTTTAATCAACCGGGACGTTGACCCCTCCGCCCTGGACTTCCCACAGGAAGGGATCACCACGTACAACGAAATTACAGCGTGTTACCGAGAGAACCGCAAGACATACGCGGCCCCGCAGGCAGATATGTCAAGGGAACAGGCCACGATTTGGAGGCAAATTCAAACAGATTCTTTGCCCAGCCCTCATCGGCTGTCTAAAATTTATCCAGAAGCGATTACACCAAACTGCCGATATTGCAGCTGCGTGAAAGCTACCCAAAATCAAATCCTTTGAGAATGCGAGGGTAACCCCCAACCAAGAACAATACTGCCAGCTTCCTCCCTCGAGGCATGGGAGTCACTCGTGTCGTCAGCTCACTACCGTCTTCAGGCAGAAGTGGCTAACTGGGCCGAAACGGTCGTGGCTAGTTTTTGGCCACCACCCTTCGAACCACCGGCAAATCAAGTTGACCGACCTTGCTATGCCATCAATAAAGTTCTCTCTCTCTCTCTCTCTCTCTCTCTGCTGCAAAACCAATACGGGCAACATTAAAGAAATCCGCTATTCCTTGTTGATCACCCGAAAATCTCACTAACGCTTGCTTCGCAAGGTAATGATCATTTTATATGACGCATGCATGCTTTGGCATGCTTGCTTTATTCAACATAGCGCACGCATGCATTTAAAAAAGCGCACAGCAATTCAAAATGACGTCCTCAAAGCAGGTGTTCGGACAAGTAACGCCAGCTATCTAGTGTTAGCAACAACAAACAAACGTGTAGTGTACGCCCTCCGAGATTTGGGAAGGCTTGCTTAGGCTTAGAACATCAATTATTTGAGTATGGTTCTCAAAAACGGTGTCCAATCGATTCGAGTACTGTGTTGTCGGAACTAAAGGACATGAGTCTAAAGTAAATGGAAGCATCAGTTCGGAGCTTACGAGCTACAGAGCACACGGCGGCCGCTTGATAGATTTGAGTTGGTCGACAACTGCATTCGGAAGGGCCGCCATGTTTGTCGGAGGAGCTTGCCGTGCAATTCGAACAGCTCTCCTGCGTGTGGCGCCGGCCTACGGCACTGCGCTGTTACGACAGGCTGCCGCTAGCGTGAACCGGCCCTTACCGGCAAAACGTAACACTGTGAAGGCCGCTTCACGCCAGCGGCAAGCCTGCCGTATAACGGCGCAGTGCCCTAGACTCCTGATACTCCTGATGCTCCTGATATTTTTCATTCGATTGATCAAAGCTGTGGGGGCGCCAATCACGTCAAAATTTCAGTCTTGCGTGCACTTTACAACCTGCCCCATTCTATATGGTGTTTTCACGTGCAAGTTCGTAAGCGCTGTCAAGCCCACCGCTTCAACTAGATTCGTGAAACATCGCACTAGTATCACATTCATTGGTAAACTCGACTTTAGCGCTTACAGATAGAATATAACCTCACATTATCTCCCCTTTGCGCCCACATCGACGCAGTCGCCGTGACTTTTCAGCGAAGGTTCGTGGACAAACTCTGCAAGCATCCAACGATTTCTTGTCTTTGAGTCGTTCGTGCGTCACAAAACTAGTCCTATCATGCACCGAGCAGTCCTTTATGTCTCTGAGTTACACCTTCGAAACAAGCCTGGTGTCAAATGCGGCCTCCTCGCTCGTCAGAATGAGCGGGTCAACGCACACTGCTGAGAGCTGCTTTGTCCGTGTATCACTGTTTAGTATCGGCGTCCAATTTCTCGGCTTACACGCTCAAGCGAGCCAACCACGCATCCCTCATGGCTGCAGCAGCTTCACAAATGGTAAATCTCGTACCTTCTAAATGCAAATAAAATAAAACAAGAGCAACGTGCCCGCAGTAACTTATGTGCACCTGTTGGAACCACCGGACGCAACTGCCGGTATGCCGCTGGCCGCCAGCATGGTGGCCTCCAAAATGGTGGCCACGCGGTTGCCAGCACAGCTGGCGCACTTTTCGCCACCATGCTCGCAAAGCTGACGTCACGTGAATACAATCTATATAGGCTGGTCGACGCTCGCGTGATAATCTTGCAATGGTGCTATAGACTGCGCGTACAGACCCGCCCGCACAGAGTTTCCTACAATACTTACTAGAGGAAAATCAGCTGCTACGATCGTTCAGCCAATGTTTCTATAAGTTGTATAAAATTATTACGTAAGGGAAGAGAAGTAGCCGAAACCATCTATAAGCGCCAACCTCTCTCTAAACACAGTATCCGATGTATCCACCTGCCTCGAATACCGTGCCTTTATGTATCTTCTGCTCTGTCGCGTCCTGGATGCGCTATACATCGGATACTATGGATAACCAACAAGCCCGCCGTGCAACTTTACTTGACTCCTTAAACACATTCAATAATATAAAAGAAACATTGCGTACAGCCACCATGACAATTCTGGGTGGTACATGAATTTGCCTTACCTCCGTGCTTGAGGTTTGAAACGTGCTTGTGGCTTTATTTGTGTTTGTGTTTTTGTGCTTGTTTCAGATAAAAGAATGCATTTTTGTGAACTTCGTGACCCAATTAGAATTGGTGAGCTCAATGTGGTGAAGTAGAACTGCAAACATTTGCTGAACTTCGTATAGTGAAAAAGCGGCTGTAGGCCAGACGGAGTTACACAGAGCTGAAAACACGACGCTTAGACAAATTAATGTCCAGCCTACCCATCTGACCCATCTACAGTGTTCTAGATGGTCTTATTATACACTCCGTGCGGGACCTGTAGGGGGTGCCTTGAAGATGCGCGCAGCACCACTTGTGGTGTGGCGGGCGCGCAACGTTGAGAGTCGTAGCAGACAGCAGCGCCTAATTGCTTTGATAGCTATGGTGACACAAGCGCCCGTGGCCGGCGGTTCAGTGCCTGCTTCGAGCAGAATTTAAAGATATCGCAGGGGGACAATCTTCCGCGACATCACCATGAATAAATAAGAAATCCTTCACAAAAGTGGCTACGCTTTTTTTTTTTTTTTTGCATTAGTGAGCGTTTTTGCTGCCCGTCGCCAGGAATGACGGCTAAACGCGTGTGTCAGTTGTGCGTAATGCATGAGGGCAGCTGTATAACTAACGCGGCAAGCTGTCATTCTTTTGAACTTAGATTATTATCGGTGCTTTCCCACTTCCCGCGTTCTTGCAAAATACTCGGATCGTTTTAGAAATATTGATGGCTCATCGGCCACTCACCTTAGAAACTGGCGTGCTCGTTTGTTGCGGCGTCGTGTCACGGCGATTTTCAACCACCGAGTCTCACTAAGTGCTTTGCTTGAAATTGTCGTGGCGTCGTCGTCGCTCATCATGATCATAGTCTTTATCTTGCCGCTCGCACAGCTCATGATGAGAGCTTGAGGTGCGGGCGAGAAAGAGAACGCGAGATGATTTAGTCCAGAGAGGACAGCGCATGCCCCGTTCCCTCTTTCGCTTCACCTTGTAGAGTGCTGACGATGACGGCATGGTCACTTCGGCCACCGTCACGTGTCTCTCATTCACTATAACTTCTTGCGTTGTTTATGGTGCTTTCCGAAACAAACACCGACATGCACATCCGTCACTACAGCATTCGCAAAGCGTCGTTTCTTAGCATGTATAGTTTTGCTATACTCTACGCCCGGCATAATTTCTTCCTAACATGAAGATTGTTTAACAATCAAAGAAAAGGGCTTTTGAATTTACCAAATCCAAAAGACGGGATTCAATTCACTATATCCGGTGGTTATTTTACCTTTGGAGCTACACCACTTGGTTTTAGACTCAAGGGGGTTAGGAAGCCATATGCGATTTGCTACACGAGACGAAACGAACTGAATTGTAAGGTTATGTAAGCGAAACATATTCTTCAACAACATAATATTTTTTCATGAATTAAGCTAATTAGTTGTTAGACAATGAGCTATTGCAAAATATTTTGAGATTTTTAAACAAAATCATTTATATAACAAGGAACCGCCCATGGTGCCTCACGCCAGTTTATTAAGGACCAACCAACCAACTGACGTACTAGCTTGATCCTATCGAATGCGCATACGGCACTGGGTGGCTATACTTGTGTTTACGGTAAAATGCTACGTAATTCAGTTCGCCCCTTGACTGATGGACCCATCAACTCGAGAAAGCACTATTTGACCTCGCATTGCGTTCCTCAAAACTGCGAATGGTACACGGTGAGGTAGTAATTATTAAGGTCAATTAAATCGTCCCATCAGCCTTGATCTGAAATAAACTTTCTTGCACGCATTTCTTTTCTCGCCAACTTTGTGGCAGCAAGAACATCCCGCAAAGTCATCGCACATGCAGAGGCCAATTCAAGCACGCATCAGACCAATTCAAGCACGCATCGGCAGAATGCGAGACGGCAGAAGAGATGGGAACTAAACACCTTTTACGTCCCACAGCCACGATCAACTTATTTCGCTGCCCAATAAAGTAGGAACAAGTCAAGAAACTGAAACTTCGTTCCCGCAGGACACGGCGTGTCTGTTAGTACAATCGACTGCGCAGCAGTTCATGATTCAGATAAATTACGTGCTAGCAAACGTTGGGGGAGCGTTTCGTTCTGCTCGGGCTCTCGATTTCAACGTTTGTCTTCTCTGACAGCCGCGAGGTGGTGCGCCAGTCTCAGCGCACACTGGGAGGCGTGGTCTGAAGCGCTTCATGCGGCCGCCGAGAGGTGGCGCGGCAATACGTTCCTCCTTCGTCGAGAGTAAGGCTTGGAGGTGGTGGAAATAAACAGAGAGGTGCATAGGGGGGGGGGGGGGGGGGGTTCAACAAGACAGAATTCACTTCGATGGGCAGCTAGGTCATGAGGTGGGTTGGAAACTTGCAGGACGCGCAGTAGCTTTTTTGGGGGGCAAGCGAGCCCTTCGGGGTGCACGATAGCTAGTAACGAGGAAAACAACCAGGGAGACTCTTCGACAGCTGGTATGGACAGATACGATTTCAAAGTGGCACAAATATCTAAGATAGGTAGAGTCTGGGGCATAATTAGACGTAGCCACGAGCGCCGAGCCAATTCAGATATAGAGTATATTAACATGCAGGGTGGTAGGAACAGGCTGAAGTGGGAAGAGATAGAAAAACAGCTAAGGGAAAAGAGGCCGATGGTATACGGTTTTGTAGAAACACATCTCAGGGACATGGAACAACCTCCGAACAATCCGGACTACGCGTGGGAATATTGTAATAGAACAGAAGGCAGCAGAAAGGGGGTGGTATTGGGGCATTCATTCATAAAAGCACAGACTGGTAAAGGGTCAAGCAGGAGTGCAACGAACATTTATGGCTAAAAGGGAAAGTGGCAGGTCAAATGACACTTTTTGGTTTCGTGTACTTGTGGACGGGAGCAAAGGCCAAAGAGGAAAACCAGGCAATGGTAGAGTGTATATCAAAGGACATTCAGGAGTTAGGAAGAGAGTGCGAGATAATTATACTAGGAGCCATGAATGCGCACATAGAAGATATAGATGTGTATACCGACCCGACAGGCAAAATGATCATGGATATGTGTGAAAGGCTTGATTTGATCATTTGCAACAGTACCGAGAAGTGTGAAGGGCAAATAACATGGGAGATAGGAAGGCTTCAGTCGACGATAGATTATGCACTGATGTCACATAGGATGTATGATAAGCTCAGGGGAATGCACATAGATGAAGGTGGCTCTCTGGGTAGCGATCACAAACGTATCAAGCTAAGTTTTGGAAGAGCAGTCAAAGTGGGAAGGAGACAAGATGAGCAACTACCGGAAAATTTTTATCCAGAAAGGCAAATTGAAATAGCCACTAAACAAATTGAGAAAGTAATCACAGAGGATAATAAGACAGTGTGGACATACACGAATCAAATTAGACTCTTTGAGCTAGAGCTTGCTAAGACGCGTGACAAGTCACCCCGGAAAAGAAGACACAAACACAAAAGTTGGTGGCATAAGGAAGTTAAGAGAGCCATAGCAAAACGTCAGGAAGCCTCTAGGGAACACAGGCATGCTAAGCAGCGGGGTGAACCGACAGATGATGTTGAAAGAAAATGGGCAACCTTTCTAAGTGGTAGAAGGGATGCATCCCTTCTGATCAATGAAAAGATTAGAAGAAAGGGAGCTCAGTGGCTGGCAGAAGTACATTAAAAAGATAGCAAGACAGCTGCGAAATTTTGGAACCATCTAAACTCCCTAAGAAATGAGACGACCCTAGAGCAGAGTTTTATAACTACAGCCCAAGGTGCTAGGCTAGAAGGGGACGAAGCTATTGAATATATAAGAACAAGGGTGACAGAAAAATTTCAACAAAGAAGTACTTTATGCACCACAATAGACAAGGACGAATCAAGTGGTGCAATGGCTCCATTTTCACAACAAGAGTGGGAAAGGGCTGAGAAAAGGGTTCCTAGTAGTACATCAACAGGCCCAGATGGCATTACAATTAGGCTGATAAAGACATTAGGTCCGAAGTCTAAGCAGGCTTTGAGAGAGGCAGTGAGCACAATAATAATCGATGGTGAAGTTCCCGATGGATGGAAACTTAGCAGGATGAGCATGATCTATAAAGGAAAGGGGGACAAAGCTGACATAAACAACTACCGTCCTATAACAGTGGCACCAGTGGTCTACAGGCTGGCGATGCAGATTATAAAGGAAAGACTGCAGGCGTGGATAGAGGATGAGGGGGTGCTGGGGGAACTGCAGAATGGGTTTCAGAAACACAGGAGGTTGGAAGACAATCTGTTCTCACTGACGCAGTGCATCGAAATAGCAGAAAAGGAACACAGGCCCCTGTGGCTAGCATTTTTGGATATCAAGGGAGCGTACAATAGCGTGGTTTAAGAGGAATTGTGGGGAATACTGGACACACTAGGCGTGGAACATGTAGTCACTAAATTTTTAAAGGGTATCTATAAAGGTAACAAGGTAGTTATAAAGTGGGAAAAACAGGTATCCAAGCCTGCAGAGGTAAAACGGGGGCTTAGGCAGGGGTGCCCCCTGTCACCCCTATTATTCATGATGTACATACAAGGATTAGAGGCAAAATTAGAGGGAAGTGGACTGGGCTTCAACCTCTCTTTAGTCAAACAAGGAAAACTTGTTGATCAGGCACTACCAGCATTAATGTACGCAGATGATATAACAACAAGGAAGATTTGCAGAGATTGATGGACATCTGTGGTAATGAGGGAGAAGGTTAGATTTTAGATTCAGTAAGGAAAAATCAGCAGTCATGATTTTCAATGACAACGAAGGTAGTGAGCTTAGAATACAGGAGGTCACGCTAGAGATAAAAGATAAATACAAATATCTGGGCGTATGGATAAGCAATGGGACTGAGTATCTGAGGGAACACGAAATATACGTGACGACTAAAGGTAACAGGAATGCAGCAGTCATGAAAAATAGGGCACTGTGGAATTACAATAGGTATGATGTTGTGAGAGGAATATGGAAAGGGGTCATGGTTCCTGGGCTGACGTTCGGCAATGCGGTCTTGTGCATGAGATCAGAAGTACAAGCAAGATTAGAAATTAAGCAACGTGGAATAGGTAGGCTTGCTTTAGAAGCTCACGGGAATACACCAAATCAGGGACTACGGGGTGATATGGGATGGACATCATTTGAGGGCAGGGAAGCTAGCAGCAAGATAAAATTTGAGAAGCGATTGAGAGAAATGGGGGAAGAGCGTTGGGCTAGGAAGGTTTTCAGCTACTTGTACATGAAGAATGTCGATACAAAATGGAGGAAGCGAACTAGGAAGTTGACTGGTAAATACTTAGAAAACAGCAGGTGGCCAAACCAAAAAGAACTATCGGTTAAGAAGAATGTGAAGGAAACGGAGACTGACATGTGGAGAATGGGCATGATTAAGAAGTCCGCACTAGAGATCTATCGAACTTTTAAGCAGGAAATTGCCAAGGAAAGGATCTATGATAACACTCGGGGTAGTTCTCTACTGTTTGAGGCCCGGACGGGAGTACTGCGAATCAAGACATATCGGGCCAAATACGAAGGGGTAGACACAGTATGCAGTGCGTGTGGAGAGGAAGAATAAACTGCCGAACACTTGATAATGTTCTGTAAAGGGCTTCACCCTGTAGTTCAGGATGATGGCGCAGAGTTTTTCAAAGCACTGGGGTTTAGGGACCGGGAGGGCAAAATAAACTTTAAGCGGGTAGACTTAACTGGAAGGAGGTTATCTGATTGGTGGCTAAAGTCAAGGCACGAGTGAAAATTAAACTTTTCACTGCAAAGTACGAATCATCAAACTCACTTTTTAAGGAAAAAAATAAATATAGTTTTTTGTTCATTAGGTATTACGGCTTGGTTGCGCTAGCCACCGCCCGATCTAAAGGGTACAGCCATATCCATCCATCCATCCATCCATCTTTGGGCAGCCTTCATACACACACGCCTCCTTATTCGACTATTTTTCCTGAAGCTTCGCTACTAACCCCGGCGGCAGCCGAATGGGTGGCGTTTCTCTTACTGTTCAACGTTAAGGTATAGCATATGAAGTAACTCTACGTTCAACTTCTCGAAGGGAGGGCTAGTGTCTGCATTTGCCGACCAGGAGGTCACTGTAAGATAAAAGCACTTTTGGGTAATACTAATACTCCTGATGCGAAACAAAAGAGTGGTAAGAAACGGGGGCATTAAACGAGAAGCACACATTTTCCGTTTTTCTGCGCGTTTGTTTCGCATCAATCATGAATCCGATGATCTTGCTCAAACACGCGTTTTTCCAAGCCATCCCTCTCCAACCCACTGGAGATGGTATGGGGATTTCACGCGCTTCGACGATGTCATCTGCTCAGCTTTATTCTGAATACTTAGGCGAGGTTTGGGGCACAAGTACGAGTAAGAGTGAAGTGTGGACACAAACAAGCATATTTCGGAGCATGTACGGATATTTTTTTTAGTAATACAAAACTGTGGTCAGGTGCATATTGCAATAGATCTGTGAATTCGCATCAAGTGGGCCGTAACTACATGGGGAAGTTACGACTCCCGAAACTTCTCGAGTAATACCAAAGTATTTATGCACCTTCACATTGACCACCAGTTGCCAAAGTTAGCCGTTGTGCCCACAAACACCCCCCCAAAAAAAATTCCTGGGTATTGTCCTAAGCAACAAAGAGCTAAGCAGCTGTCCAAACAACTGTCTGGCTAAGCTAAGCAGAAATAGAGATTGGTAAGTGCTTTAGTGCACTTGCTCATCTTACAAAGTTTCATTATTTGCTTCTTGTTTCGCTTCGCCGCACTCACCCCTTTCACGAAGAAATGCAGGCACATGCTATCATACATCAACCCAAACAGGTGAATGAGGTGTTCAATAACATAAATACTTACTTAATTTTTCTGAATAAAACATGCCTACTGCGTCGTTCACGCAAGCCCAGATGAAAAAACTCGCGTAGATATGCAAGCTGCAGCAGCAGGTTGACTCGTTAAGTGGCATGTGGCGGTATCTATGCGGTGTGGCTGTCACATGCATGGCGACGGCACATTCCCCAAGAGCGTGGGTTCTGACCCACGTTCTGAATGGTTCTGACCGTACGGTCAGAACAATTCCTGAATGTCTCGTGATTTTTGTCATGAGGGCATGTGTCTCATGCGTCATTGCACTGAGAAAAAATACGGATTAAGATCCACAGACATTGAGCTTAGGAAGATAAATATGCGTGTCACAATGCGCATGAATCTCATATTGCAGTAAGTGACTATGACAATTAGCCAGGATGGGAGTATCAAAATTTTAAAGTTTTTCATGTGTATGTTTATATACCAAAACTTTCATGAAAGAATGCCGTAGCAGAAGAATGACCTCCGTCAATTGAACAGCGAAAGGAGCGCAGTAGCAGAACACTGCGAGTGGTTTGACCAGTATACATCCATCCTGATGACGTGGTGATTTTGGAAAAAGAAAGGAACCATCCATCCCCGGTGACTCCTCCTCGAATTCTGGCATGTTCAGCAGACATCGGGAAACATCAACCATTCCACGGGGACGTTGCCCTCGGGCTTGGGACGAGTCACGGCAAGTATCCCACGCATGGCGATAAGCGCCACGCTTCTCGGGCCGTCTCACCATTAAAGGCTTCGAAACGTCGACTTTTTCTAAAATAAATTTATGGCTGGATTTTTTTTTATTTCTCTTGTTCTATCCCATTCAGGCCGATTTCTGCCACATGTTTACTTTTGAATATATACATGCACACTGAAAACGCATGAACACACACGAAGAAGGGTACCTCTCCCCCCCTCCATCCGAAAAAAATTCTGGCTAAGCCCCTGATAGGCCACTTGTATCATGAAAGTTCTAAAAAAAAGATGCCCAAGACAACGCCGAACACGGCGCATGCTGTGCGTGATCGGCATATTTTCGGATATGAGATTAAAATAAAGCGCGAATATCATTTGCGTCCGGTGAAGCTCGGTGGATAAAACTCGGGTGTGTGATGAAACTTATGTTCTAATCTTGAAAGTCATTTTCACACATTCCTATCTTTGTAAGCAGTCCTGGAACGATAACTGAAATCATTGTAACTTAATCTACCCTTTGAGACGTGCCTAGGCGTATACTCAGTTGGCATCGTGCAGGGGACGCAACAAATCGGACCTTTAGTTTCTTGAAGTATACATATTCGCTTCACCATGGCTTCTGCAAGCAAGCAAACAGTGTTCGGCTACGGCACAAACCTAGACTGGCGCCCTACGCAGTTCGTGAATGTTTTCTCCTGGAAGAGGGTGTGCAGCATTTGTGGACTCGTTCCTTCAACGGTGGCCATGTTACCCTGCTGCTTCTGCGTTCTCTGCCTACCCTGCTACAACCGCGACGCCTTCGATTCCAACCGTTGTCCCCTAGACGGAGAATTATTCCAAGAGAAAAACGTAGTGTGGTCCACTTTCGCCAAGGAAACCGTCCTTAATCGCAGGATTCGCTGCTGGAACGCAGATAACGGTTGTGAAACCGAGGGTGTCGCTTCGGCGATGTTGGAGCACTTCGCCAATGACTGCAATTTCCACGCCGTCAGCTGCTCCAGCTGCCGGGGAAAGTTCTTGCACCAAGACATCGCGAATCACGTTGTGTCCGTCTGCACTGCGCGTTCTCCCGTGAAGCGAAATCCGAGACATCGTCCTCAAGGCAACGAGTCATCGGATGTGATGGCAGAGTTAAAGAAGATCTCGAGCGAGAATGCCCTCATGAAGAAGCACCTCGAATCATTGGAACGTCGGATCATCAGCGACAGCGATAGCGCCCGAAAGGTCTCGTCTTCATTAGTCGACAAAACTGTGGCAACTGCCTGTGAAAATGGCACCAGTTCAACGGGCAGATCCTGCAGCGAGAGCGAATTCGTGCGTGAAGGCTTGTCGCAGATCCGCCATTTCCTGGCTGAAAACGAGCTTGGCACGAAAGCCTTTATCACGCAGGAATGCAACCGGATCGTAGAATCACTAACCGAAAAGCTGAAATAAGCTTCTTCCATGGGCGATGAGGTTCTCTTGTCACACACTCTCTTGCTCTTATTATTGCTTAAAACACTTCGATGATGAAGACCTGACAGGATGCGGCTGGAATCAACCATTGCATCTTTAGCTGGAGCCAGCGCGACGCACTGAACGTCACAGTGCCGTTCAGAACCATATAGATGAACCATATAGAACGTCGCAGAACCATATAGACGTCTGGAAGCTGTGTATTGAAGAAGCATGTAGCACTGATGATAGAACCATCCGCCATGAAAGCCCTAGCAGGTATACGTACGTATACAAGGCTTCGTTCCTTCAAACTGTTCACCCGTCCTGCGTACAGCTGAGAGTATATTTGCAAACGTACACAGCAGCTTGTACGACGAGTTGTTGAATTGGCCTCCGAGTATCTCTCCGAGGGTGCGATACATTCACCCTACTAATTGCGCCCGTAACATAACATCAGAAGAGCGCATTATGTGTGAGCACGTAATCTCGCATAATGGCGAAACCAACTTCGAAGGGTCATCTCAAGGTGTACACATTCTGAAATTGCATTATGATAGCTTCGCTACCAGCAACCGACTCCGTTTACAGTGTGATTTTGTGCGTTTGTAGCACAGAAAAACGTGCATCAAATTTCAAGAGCTTACGTTCGAACTTTTTCTTTCCATTTACATTGACTGTGATCTTAATCTGCAGATATGCCTGTATCAAATGAACTATCATATTACGTATCGTATTATTCACTTGCCACCACGCTATATATATCCACCTCGACACAACGATGAATTATAACCGTAACAGCGCCACTGACCCGGAACCGCTTGCTTCAGTGTTGAAGTACCTTTGTGGCCGCGCCGAACAAACCTGCCTCGGGTGCATCGCATGAAGATGATGCGTGACACGGTGTGCATAACCTTCCAGAGACGGAGCCTGTGTGCGTGACCGGGGGTCACTCATGATGAAATCGCTTCATAAACGCACTATACATGGATAAACGTTTGTCTATTCTATCAATTTTGAGTATGCATTCTTTTCTTCCTTGGTCAACACCTGTTTTCCTTTTCCCCTGTTTGCTCATTCCCATACCAGCACTGGCCCACGCTGTTTCGATGTCAGTTGTTACAGTGCGATCACCATGAACCTCCCACACTTCTGTTTTTTTCTATTTCAGTAAACACGCAATTATTACAGTGGGTGATCTGTAGTTGGGGGTTCGGCTGCTGACCTGAAGGTCACGAGATCGATCCCGGCCACGGCGGTCGCATTATCGGCGGTGGCGAAACGGTAGAGGCCCGCGTACCCAGCGATGTCGGTGCACGTCAAGACACCGTGCATTCAAACGCTTGTTTCAGCGCACATATATATCCTATAAAGTGGGTGGGGGGGATGACCGCCAGTGGTAGAACATCGGACGTGTTATTCGAACGCCGCAGGTTCGGATCCTGCCGGTGGCAAGTTATCTTTTCGCCCACTACTTTTTCTTCTCATTTATATTACAATCACCCCTAATAGCATTGCCGATACTTTCTTTGGCATTATTGTCTGTTAGTTCTCATTATTATTGTGTCTAACAAAGAAAAACAAGCGCTTAAATTTACACTATCTTATCACATCACTACCCATCACTACCATCCGCCTGACTAAACTACAGTGTACTAGAATATGGGTCGCGGTTAAGAGAACGATTGCGAGCGATACTTGTCACGTTGATGGCACGAGATGGCGTCACCAGAGATGGCTGTATGAAAGTGGCGGCGCGCGCTGCAACACAGCATGAAATCGTCGTTCTGTATTTCGGTGCATGCCCTGTAAATAGTTGCCGCTGCTCACCGGAATTTGCTGGCTAATTCGGCATACGTAGATGTGGTATACTCGCGGACAACTTTTCTTGGCAATGAAGGGAACGGCGCTAAGTAGTCGTTATGGTCGTTATTCCATGCGTTCTGTATCGCTGTGGAAAGTGATAGCTGCGCGTGATCAGCATTTCAATTCGATACAGACGCTGGTTTACCTTTTGGCGTTCGAGGTACACGTAAAAGGCGTGTCTTTCTGGCGGGTTCAAAAATGACGAAGTGACAACAAATAAATTTAAACAAATTCGGATATCTTCCTGGTTTAAGCGGTGTCCTGTGGTAAAGATTAAATAAAAAAGAATGAAGGTTTCATTTTCCATATCTCACCTAGAAAAAAAGGGCACAATCGAAGGACTACATTCAATAGCGGCAGAATACGCGTGATATAGCTCTGTGGCCTTCGCTGCATTGCCACGAAAAGTTCTTTTCGCTCGCAACAGCGCGTCATGAGAATGGGACTGAGTACGCTTCTATGCTTCTAATGCATCGATCGTGATGCTAATATGCCCAAATTTAGCTTAATTGTCATAAGTTTTCTGAAGCGTGAGCTGTGCTACGTTACTGAGAGTTGTTGCGGCATCAGCCCATACAAAATATTGAAAAACCGCGGAACTCCTAGGTAGTTTTCCCATAGGCTTGCACATGAGTGGGGCAAGGGGGCCGCCCCCCCCCAATCACCTAAGAAGGGGTGCGAAGTCCGACCCATGCATTGACATAATAGAGAAGGGTGACGCTGTGACTCGAGGGGAGATGGTATATACTTGACATAATAGGGAGGGGGCACTACTACGATCCTTCACCCTCCACCCTCTGAAGGGGAACCCTGCGCACGCCCATGACCGTTCTGTACCGGACATCTTCATCGAAATCTTTGATCCAAGAATGTGCTACGTATATACGAAAGGAACAAAGTGTCACTAATGCCTAATGAATCCCGCGCTTTTGATTGATATGTGGAGTTTAACGTCCCAAAACATGCAATATGATTATGAGAGACGCCGTAGTGGAGGGCTCCGGAAGTTTAGACCAACTGGGTTTTTTTTTTAACGTGCACCCAAATTTGAGCACACGGGCCTACAGCATTTTCGCCCCCATCAAAAATGCAGCCGGCACTCGATACCTCGATATGCGGGTCAGCAGCCGAGTATACCTTAATTAGCCACTAGACCACCACGGCGTGGCAGAAACGGCTCAGACTTGTGTGAAATGCAGTAGGCCGGTGGATGTTACCATTTAGTGACAGCTCGTGCATATTCCCGCGCACGCAGAAGGGTTTTCAAAACCAATGATATCGGTTGAACTTCGCTGGTTTCCCTTGTATGCTCCTTAACGCCACCGCCGAGTCACTCCTCCAGAAGTTGCATATAGGCACGGCATGCCAATTGTTTCTGTTTTTTTCCCGCTCCGCCGCGGGGATCATCACTGACTTGCAAGCGCGCTTGCCGGAATTATGCGAGGGGCCGTGTCTCAGCCGACGCAATTAATATCCTGCAACGGCGAAGCTCTCCACTTTCTTATACTTGCGCAATCTGGGTTCCTGGACTAGAGGGTCTACAGGGTAATGAAGCGGCCCATGCCACTGCCCGTGAGCACGTCAGCCGAGCTGCCCTGAGACCAAATTTAAAGACACCTGATCCATGACTGCAGAGATGGAGTTTGTAGACAACATCTATTCGTCGCTACTTCAACACTACAGACTGGACTGACGGGTGTACCCTCCAACCCATCCAAAACTAACCAAAAAGAGAGCGCGATCTTCAGACGCCTGCAAACGAACGCGTAAATACATGAAACGTTAAAGCACCACCTCTAGCGAATGACACATGGCTACATGTGCCCACTCTGCAGCGTATCGGACACCATGGTACACTCGCTCCTGGAATGCCAGTGCCATGCATACCACGACGTGCAACCGGAGCGGGACCAAGCGCCGAGAACAAACGACGGCCACCTAATCAAAACGTGGGAGACCAAGCTTGTCCTCGAGGACCTGGAAGACTGGAGTGACATCTCGCCACCAGGGCCAAGAGGGCAGTCGAAGCCAGAGGGTTTCTAAAGTAGGGAACCCTCCCACCTTAGGGTGATACCGGGCATCACTCGCAACACTCTTTCGAAATAAACGTTTATTTCTCTCTCAACTCCACGTAAGCTATCTCAGCTTTGCCCATGTGTACTAAGGGATGTGAACAGAATAGTGGCTGCGGCACGAAGCGCGCGTAACGGGCCACCGGTGTTGTCAAAGAATTTCCGCTATCCTGCGGCAAGACGTATGTAGGCCAGACGAGAAGGTGCGTGAATGGGCGTGCACGGGAACACGAGCTGTCACTATATAAAAGGTAAGGACGGGGCACATTTGACGGCCCACTGTAATTCACACAAGTGTGAGCCGTATCTGAATAAAATTCAGATTGTGAGGAACCACGGACACCATGCACTATTCCAGAACTGTTAACAACTTGTCAGATAAAAGTACGAGGTTTATTGGGCATGGGTATCACTTTTTTGTTCCTTTCGCAGGTACATAGTTATTTAGTTTGTTCTGTGTCCATTTTTTTCTACTGTTCTATTTGTACAAAATTGGTCGATTTCCTTGTTCATTTTTCGATCTCTCACTGTACTTTATTTATTATAAGAGCTTGAACTCTGAAACTGCTTCCACGAGCGTGGGCCCTTGGGCATTTTCAAGTGGTTTCATAACAGCTTTTCGCCCGAAGGATGCCCAACTTGTTGATAAAAAAGAAAGAACTTGTTTGGACATAATGACTGCTTTGGTTTTTTTAAAAAAATAATGGATGATTTGTTTTCATTTGATTTGCAGGGGTGGGTTATAAGTACAGCTCTGTGTTTTCGTAGTTTATTTTTTCTGAGATTCAGAGGGTGTTTTTTAGAGTTTATTTTTTGGAGGAAATTCATCGTTTGTTGAAGTTTATTCTTCATAAATCTCCAATTCTCTGAAATTTGGTGTTTAATTTTGCATTATAAATTGTTGCAATCTTTTCTTATTGATTGAATGATGGACGCTGCCGTGACGCCACAGGGTTAACATCACGTCGTTCCGACTTTCGTCATTTTCAATTGCTGAGCTCAACTTGCCGAAAAAAATCAGACTACCAGGGTACAAGTGCGAGCATAGTCATTTACGAGCAAGAATGCATAGAACAACCTGATGCTACAGATGAGCCTCCTGTAGCATCGGGCGTTTAACTGCAGGGCTGTATCTTAGGAGTACATACGTAACGTTTACGAAATCACATAGCCAGCACTGCAACCACAATTTACGTTTCACGAACTATATAGGGTAGTTTCAAGACCTGGCGTGGCTCTGTGTTGGAACACTTGATTGCCACGCAAAATTCTGGGGTTTGGTTCCTGCTGCGACCCTGACATTTATTTCTTGCATTCGTCTGGTCAACGCTGCCGATATCAGCTTTTTCTTAACGCTAACACGTTAAAACTCCCCATCTATGTTTCTGCCGTGCCTGGGTACATATACACTGCCCATCACCACATGTATATAGGTGCCACGCCCACACGTCTGGCGGAAACGGTTTGACGACAAACGCGACGGGGTTGTGACATTATTTATGTCATGGCCAGCAAGTCATATTCGTCAAATCATCTTACTCTCCCACAGCGATTTTGCTTTATCCCAACTTAAAATGCTTCGCATTTGCTGAAAACGCCTTTACTAAGGTCGGGCTACGACTGATTTGTCTTCAGCCACAGGGCAAGCTCGAGCCACAAGATTCATTGCGCCCAGCCGATCATCGTTTTTTTTTGTCCTCCATCGCCGGTGCCGCTATGCTCCATGACCCTCAAGCTTCGAAGTATTTCGCGTTTCCAGCGGACGTGGTGGTCTTGCGGAGGCATCGCACTTCTAAGTCGTGCATATCTGCAGAAAAAAAAGCACATTTGAGTATAAATAGGTTTCAACATGCACTTTGTCTCTCGTACACGTTTACCTCACATTTCCAAATCCATGGGATGTGATATATAATCGCAAAACCATCTTTTCCTTACACCATGCAAGCCTCGCCAACAGCGCTCCGACCTACGGCGGTGAGCGCCGCGGTGAAAGAGGCCACGTCTACCTCTGAAATTACACTGCGATTGGGACAGCGGGGGGGGGGGGGGAATCCGCCGGTGCGCAGTCTCGGAGGCCATGTTTCGATGGAGCGACATGGTTGTGTCTGTCAACGCGAAGCGCATCCACGTCGACCTGTGCACGAACGGCGACGCGAACGAGTGGAGCGCAAGCTACAAAATCAGACCACCAATACAACATGGTGATTCGTCGATGGGGAAACCTAAAATCCAAAAGCGTGCCCAAAATTTTTGCCATGTTGTCTTGATCATTAGTAGACTTCTGTGACACAAGGGCGGTCATATATATGGGCTATAAAGGAGATTTATTAAGCAGAAAGGTTGATGCTTGGAAGGCTTGGAAGGCGACGCACCAGCCGCAATTTCCGAGCTCGAGCCGCTGCTGCACACTCGATGCTGCTGCCTCTGGCCGGAGTACTTCCTCTTCTTTACAATGGCCCCACGGAGAAAAAAAGGAGCCATCCTAGTCCTGTGCAGGCGGCGTTGAACCGTGGTACTGCTTGAGCCTCTGGACGTGTACAACCTCGTGATTGCGACGTCGCAAGTCTGATGGTGGCGTAAGAGGCTCAATGAGGTAGTTTACTGGCGATGTTTGTTCGAGAATACGATATGGCCCATCGTACTTTGGCAGAAGTTTGGAAGAGAGCCCAGGTGTGCGATGCGGCACTGACAGCCATACAAGAGCACCCGGAAGAAAAACGGGAGTTGAGGTCTGGGCATCATGAATTGCTTTTTGCCTGTTTTGGTCATCGCAGGTAAAGCGACAAGCTAACTGGCGGCATTCTTCGGCGTGTCTGGCGGCGTCCAAGATCGGTAGGCACTCGGACGCGTCCGGTCGATAGGGCAAAATGGTGTCAATGGTGTGGGAGGGGTGACGGCCGTAGAGGAGGTAAAAAGGGGAGAAGCCTGTTGTCGCTTGCGTTGCCGTATTATAGGCGTTTGTAATGAATGGGAGAACTAAGTCCCAGTTGGAGTGGTCAGGCGTCACATACATAGATAGCATGTCACCGAGAGTACGATTAAAGCGCTCGGTAGCCCCATCGGTTTGAGGGTGGTAAGCGGTACCTGTGCGACGTACAATAGCACACTCAGCGAGCAATTTTTCAATGACCTCGGACAAGAAGGCGCGGCCGCGGTCACTGAGGAGTTCTTGAGGGCCTCCGTGACGCAACTCAAAATGACGCAGTAGGAAAGTGGCAACCTCCTGTGCTGTAGCCGTTTGAAGAGCAGCGGTCTCAGCATAGCGCGTTAGGTGGTCGATAGCAACTATTATCCACCTGTTGCTAGTCGGAGTCAATGGAAGTGGCCCATAAATATCTATTCCAACCCGTTCGAAGTGTCGAGAAGGGCATGGTAAAGGCTGCAGTTCACCGGCGGAGGTGTGTGGTGGAGATTTTCGGCGCTGACATTCGGCACAAGAGCGGACGAAGTTGCGGACGAAGGTATACATACCACGCCAGTAGTAACGATGTCGAAGCGTTTCGTAGGTCTTGAAGACTCCTGCGTGGCCACATTGTGGGTCAGCGTCGAAAGAGGAACAAATCTGCGACCTCAGGGTTCGTGGAATGACGAGCAGCCACTTGCGTCCCTCTGGTGCGTAGTTGCGTCGATAGAGAAGCATGTCACGTATCAAGAAGTGTGGAACTTGGCGCCGAAGCGTTCGCGTCTTTGGGAGTTCAGAAGTGTCGGACAGATGATTGAGGAGAGACGCAGTCCACGGGTCATTGCGTTGTTCGATAGCAATGGTGTCAAAGTCAAGCGATGGCAATGTGGAATCGCAAGTGGAGTCAGCTGTGGCATTCTGGGACAGGGGGGAATGGGAAAGGGCGTCGGCGTCAGCATGCTTCCGTCCTGACCGATAAACCACGCGTATGTCGTAATCTTAAATTTTCAACGCCCAGCGAGCGAGGCGGCCAGATGGGTCTTTTAACGTCGAAAGCCAGCACAGCGCGTGGTGGTCGGTCACGACGTCAAAAGAACGACCATATAGATATGGGCGAAACTTTCCAAAGGCCCACACAATGGCCAAGCACTCCTTTTCTGTGACGCTGTAGTTGCTCTCAGCCTTGGTAAGTGTGCGACTAGCGTATGTCACGACGTATTCCTGATGCTCCGGTTTACGCTGTGCGCGCACAGCACCCAGGCCTACGCCACTGGCGTCGGTGTGGATTTCAGTTGGAGCTTCAGGATCGAAATGGCGTAGAATTGGTGGCGTCGTAAGAAGCCGTCGCAGGGTGTTGAAAGCCTCGTCGCAGGCAGGGGACCACGATAAGAGGTCTTTACAGCTGCTGAGAAGTTGCGTGAGAGGTGATATAACAGACGCGAAGTTTCGGACGAATCGCCGGAAATACGAACACAAGCCGATGAAACTTCGAAGTTCTTTGATGGTGGCAGGTTTAGGAAACGCCGTAACAGCTCGCAATTTCTTGGGATCCGGGAGGATGCCTTCCTTGGAAACAACGTGGCCCAAAATGTTTAGTCGACGCATGGCAAATCGACATTTTTTTAGGTTTAATTGCAAACCGGCGTTAGTTAAACAAGTAAGGACGTGCTGAACGCGACGTAAGTGTGTGTCAAAGTTAGGGGCGAAGACCACGATATCATCGAGGTAACACAAGCATATCTTCCATTTTAGTCCACGCAGGATGTTGTCCATCATTCGTTCGAACGTTGCATGTGCATTGCAAAGTCCGAAGGGCATGACGGTGAATTCATATAAGCCGTCTGGCGTGACAAAAGCGGTTTTGGGGCGATCGGCCTCCGCCATAGGCACCTGCCAGTAGCCTGACCGCAAGTCTAACGAGGAAAAGAACTCGGCACCCTGCAAACTGTCCAAAGCATCGTCAATGCGCGGTAGTGGATAGACATCCTTCAGCGTGATCTTGTTCAATCACCGGAAATCGACACAGAAACGAATAGAACCGTCTTTCTTTTTGACGAGAACTACCGGAGACGCCCAACGGCTCTGTGAAGGTCGAATGACGCCTCTGCGAAGCATGTCGTCTACTTGGTCAGCAATGACGCGGCGTTCTGTAGCGGACACGCGATATGGTCATTGTCGCAGCGGTGAGTGGGACCCAGTGTCGATGTGGTGTTCTACTGCTAAGGCATGGCCGAGAGATGTTTGTTCAACGTCGAAATAATGGCGGTAGCTCTCAAGAATGGTGAGGAGTTGTGAACGCTGCGAAGATGTGAAATCTGCAGCGATGAATGGTTGAAATATGTTTGCCGACGTTGAGTAAGGCGCTGAGACGACAGCCAGTTCACAGACGGAGGTAGAAGGCACCTCATCGAGGACGGATATAATTCTGGAAGAACTGATTGTCTCGACGTGGCCAAGGCACTCGTGACAAAGTAGGGTTAAAGACGATGACTCATGATTATAAATTGGCATTGTGGTTGAGCCTTCTACAAGATCGAGAGCAGCAAAAAGCAGGGGGAGGGCTCTTCGGGCGACGAATATTGGAGATGGTGTGAAGAAGACCGTGCCGTCGGATATGGCGCTGCATGAAACTGGCACGAACGCAAAACAGCATGGAGGGATGTAGGTGTCATCGCTAACGACAAGTTTAGCGGCAAACTGGGTGTCGACGGACGCTTGGTCATCCAGTGAGCAAAATTCAACCTCAACCCTAGCACAGTCGATTACGGCGTTATGACGCGACAAAAAGTCCCACCCCAAAATAATAATATGGGAGCACGATAAAAGAACCACGAACTCTATCGTATACAGAACGTCCTGAATTGTCACGCGGGCTGTACATACTGCGGTCGGTTGAACAGGTTGAGCACTGGCTGTGCAAAGCGATAATCCGGAGAAAGTCGTCGTAACCTTACGAATTGAGCGGCAAAATCCAGCATCTATAACAGAAACAGCTGCACCGGTATCTACAAGAGCGACAGCAGGGATATTTTCGACGAACACATCAATAACATTGGTAGGTGACAAATGAGGACTTGGGCAAACCGAAACTTGCGCAGTTCTTGCCTCAGGAACTGCGTCGTCTAGTTTTCCTCCTCGTTAGGCGCGGGCCGTCGACGCATATGAGAAGGCGAGCGGCGGCGTGAGGAGGGCGAGCGAAGACGTCCCAGCCGAGGGCGGTGGTCATCCTGGTAGCGGGCTGGCATTGGAGTGGAGGAACCATATCGCGCGTTATAGTCAAGCGGGAAGAAAGGCTCACGGCGGTTTTCATTGGTGATATGCGTCCGGCGGCGGCAATACCTTGCGACGTGTCCGGGGTATCGACAAGCGTAACATATCGGGCGATTGTCGAGGGTGCGCCACGGGTTGGCGGTGTTAGTGCTGGTCCAGTGAACTGGAGGTGGCGGATAGCTCGCGCGAGGCTGAAACGGATTGATTGATTGATTTGGGGGTTTAACGTCCCAAAACCACCATATGATTATGAGAGACGCCGTAGTGGAAGGCTCCGGAAATTTCGACCACCTGGGGTTCTTTAACGTGCGCCAAAATCTGAGCACACGGGCCTACAACATTTCCGCCTCCATCGGAAATGCAGCCGCCGCAGCCGGGAATCGAACCCGCGACCTGCGGGTGGCTGAAACGGAGGCGCAGGCGCCTTGCGAGTTGGCATGGCTGCAGCCGCGGCGTAGGTGAGAGGAGCAGCCACAAGATTAGGCTCGCGAGCATCTGGTAAGGCCTCGGTGACCTCTCCTTGAATGACGTCACGTAGAAACGATGGTAAAGTTGTGGTAGCTTCTGGTGTAAAAGGCACCAAGGAAAGCTGTCGTGCAACTTCTTCGCGGACAAATGCTTTTATTTCGGCTATTAGTGACGCTTGGTCATCACCACTGATCACACTAGACAGCGATGCCAAATCGTGCGCTGGAAGACGTCTTGTCAGAGCTCGCTGCTTCCGCAATTCATCGTAGCTTTGGCAGAGGCTAATTACGTCGTTAACAGTGGTCGGGATTTTCGCCAAGAGCATTTGAAAAGCGTCGTCGTCAATCCCTTTGAGGATGTGCTTACATTTTTCAGCTTCCGTCATTTCGGCGTTCACGCGTCTGCACAAATCGACGACGTCTTCTATGTAACTTGTGAAGGTTTCACCCGTTTCTTGTGCGCGTGTGCGTAAACGTTGCTCGGCACGAAGTTTTTGGATGGCAGGTCGATTGAAGACTGATACAATCGACGTTTTAAATTGCGGCCACGTTCGAACGTCTGCCTCGTGGTTTCTAAGCCAAAGGCTGGCTACACCCGCGAGGTAGAACGACACGCGTGTCAACTTGTCCGCGTACGTCTATCTGTTTAAAGCGCTCACCCGTTCGAAAGTCGAGAGCCAATCTTCAACGTCGTTGTCATCTGTTCCACTGAAGATTGGAGGCTCCCGCTGAGGAACACTGCCTGGACAGGTGGCCGGAAGAGATGGAAGCGTCTGCTGATCGGCGTCCGGCATAGCAGAAGGTAGCCGACGAGAACGGAGTTCCAGGATGGTAGCGGGAAGGTGTAAGGGACGGTACCCGGCACGGCTCCACCAATTATAAAGGAGATTTATTAAGCAGAAAGGTTGATGCTTGGAAGGCTTAGAAGGCGATGCACCAGCCGCCATTTCCGAGCTCGAGCCGCTGCTGCACACTCGATGCTGCTGCCTCTGCGCCGGAGTACTTCCTCTTCTTTACAGGGCAAATGGTTTTCGTGCTCTACCAAAGAGACCCCTTGCAAAAAAGACGGCAACACTGGGCGGCGGCGTCCATGGTAAAGGAAGAAACGACCACAAAAAGCGTGCGTCCGCTGGGCTTCGTTCTTGTCTACTGCGCCGTCGTTATGACAGGGGCGTCCCACGTGATTGTTTTCCCCATGTCCGGGTGGGAAAGTGATCTTTCTTGCCTTCCGCCTCCAAACGAAGACAGGCTAGTTGAGTTTTACAGAAGCAAGTCGACGACAGAGCGCTCCTGAAACCGCAGCTACAACTTCAGCGTGGAATCGCGTGGGACGCCGATGCCATAACAAAGACGGAATACTAGACTAGAACGGAGCCCGGCGGACGCTCTCTTTTTGTTGTCGTCGCCACATGGCCGACGACAACAAGACGGCGGCCATGTTGTCGTCGCCAACATGGCCGCCGCCGCCCAGTGTTGCCGTTGTTTTTGGAAGGGGTTCATTAGTAGAGCATTGGACGCGTTCTTGGATGGTGGCAGGTTCGTTGCCTGCCATCGGCAAGTTGTGCTTTCTTCCACTGCAAATTCTTCACATTTACGTCATTTCACTAAAAATAACATCTGCTATATACTTTCTTTGTCTTGATTCTCGGTTAGTTCTAATCAATGCAGTGTCTGACAAAGAAAAGACGAATCCTTAACAGAATTCTCTGAAGCGTCTTCTTCAGTAGACATTCTTCCACATAACCAGAAGAGCAGTAAGAAGTGTTCCGGCTTCTCTACATGTATATATTAGCTCAAACATGAGATGCATGACTGATTTTGTGCGCGCAAGGCAACAGCCTGAAGCTGACTAGCTGGTAGCTAGACTATGGGTTTGGAACGAGCATCCGATGAGGTTGTATGTGCGGTTGTGGTAGTATCTTTATTTCTCTCAGAACCTAAAACTGTCATAATATTTAGAAAGTGAGAGCAGTAACAAGACATGCACGTGCAGTATGCGGGACTTACAATGTTTATAACACAATGTGCTTCTGGTCGTTTATTCATAAACTTTGCGTTCCTTATCTCTTTGGCATGAAAACACAATTCTGTATGGCAAATTTTTTTATTTATCAGTAGTGGTGGTATTGATATGTAAGCCTTGAAACAAATATGTGTTTTCCGAAAAAACGCTGCAGCAGTGTTGGTGGAAGAAAAAATGCAACACGATTCGCCAACCAACGTTCCTTTCGTATTTGCATTCATACGGAAAAAAGCATTCTTAATGAGCGTCTTGCGAGTTGACGTTCTGGCTGTCACGCCGGAGACGTAGTCTGGTGCTAATGATTGGAGCCTTGGTGTTGTCCAGGTACTAGAGCAGCAGCAGCCAGAGCTCGTTGGTGGCAGCGCCGGTGATGCACCCGGGTTGTGTCCAGGCCTGGAAAGAAGTCGGGTGCCATTCCGATGGGATTGAGGTAATGGCCCGTTGGCCAGGTCGAGAGCATGGTGTTAGATACAAACACTTTAGCTGAAGACCCTCAAGAGCCACGATCGATGCCCCGCCGCGGTGGTCTAGTGGCTAAACACTCGGCTGCTGACCCGCAGGTCGCGGGTTCAAATCCCGGCTGCGGCGGCTGCATTTCCGATGGAGGCGGAAATGTTGTAGGCCCGTGTGCTCAGATTTGGGTGCACGTTAAAGAACCCCAGGTGGTCGAAATTTCCGGAGCCCTCCACTACGGCGTCTCTCATAATCATATAGTGGTTTTGGGACGTTAAACCCCACATATCAATCATCAATCAGCCACGATCGACCAAATAAAGTAACAGCGACGTGCGTCTGTCAGACCGTTACCGGCAATGCCTATCGGCGAGTAGACGCAACTTGAAGCCAGAAACAAAGCCGGGGTAGACTGCCACTGCACCTGCGCGCTCTCTTCTTACGGCCTTCGCATCGAGTGTAGTACATGCCTCTCGCGCTGCTTTGAGGGGGGCGCTGCGATTCTGACCTTCCTCCGCCACTGTGTGTAGCGTGCGCAATGCCAGCACATGAGTTAGGGGCGCGCTTCTTCATTCACCGTGCGTTGAAAAACAAGTTGCTTAATTGTTGAAGACGCACAAATGGTTTATGGCATTGCTCATACCCGTTGATGTTGGGCTTGGACATATATACCTCTGAAGAGTGCACTATGCTGGTAGTGCCACAAGCCCCGAAGTGCGCAGATGATTGTAGCCTTTTGTGACAGAAAGCGCCATATCACACACCCCTTACAAGTTCATTAGGATACGCTGGATGCGTTCTTCCGTCAAATTTTCTTTGATGCGAAAGAAACACGGCCCCTTTCTCTCCTTTCTGTGCCTCGGTTGCAATTTCCTTAACACGTGCGTGGTGCTTGCTTTCGCGATAATATTGGGAGGCACCTTTTTCTCTTCTTTCAGCAATAGCTGCACCTTCTCGCATTTTGAACGACGGTGCGATGCTTGGGAGCGCAATCATCCTATCATAGTCTGGTATCGACAACACTTACTGCTTCCTGTTCAGTGATAGCGACTCGTGAACTTTGCAACATCCAGATATGTTTCGTTGGTTTTCACTTTTCGCTTCTTTGATATTTGACGTAGGGTCGAAGCTCGTGAAGCAGGATCTTTGTGAGGCTTCTATGCACTTGAAATTAAATAGGAAGAATGGTCCTCGAAAATAATATAGGCGCAGACTCAAGAATAAGTTTTCTGATGCGGAACGCAAGCACATAGACTTCCTCGCGCAAGTGTCTGCTGCGTACGACTGTCGATGCAGACTTGTCGTTGATGATGAGGCTTTCTCTCGCAATATTCTTTTGTCACTTGGCGACAGCTCAGTATTCTTTTGGAATTGGTGAGAAGAAACACCGGGTGATTTCGCCGAACGGGGCTTGCAATACGGAACCATGGCGATCGAGCGGCCGTGACGGAACACAGCAATGCACCTTCACGCAACTAATATATATTCATGTGCGTAATGCGCGTACTGAAGGTTGTGCGGCTGCCTTCTCAACTCGAGAAATCACTGTAGACTGAACACTGACAAAGGACCGAATGAAATACAGCCGTGGTGGGTGAATCCCTGAATTAAGCAAGTCACACTAGATAGAAAGAGAAAATGACAACAACCTGCTTGTGGCACTAGACCACATTATAATTAATACAGACTTTTTAGGGGAAAATCTGCTTATATATACTTGCCGAAAAGTTGTAACGTTGTCAGTTTCTATTTCATCTTCTTCTACGAACTCGAAGGATAGCGCAAAAGTGATTTGCAGTTTTGCGCAAATCAGGGAGTACCAGGTGATATGGGATGGACATCATTTTAGGGCAGGGAAAGTAGCAGCAACATGAAATTTTACAAGCGATTGAGAGAAATGCGGAAGGAGCGTTGGGCTAGGAAGGTTTTCAACTACTTGTACATGAGGAATGTCGATACAAAATGGAGGAAGCAAAACATAAAATTGACGGGTAAATACTTCGAAAAAAGCAGTGAGCCAAACCAAAAGAACTATCCAGTAGAAGAAGGTAGAGGAGATTGACATGTGGAGAATTGGCATGAATAAGAAGTCCGCACTTGAGATCTATCAAACTCTTAAGCAGGAGATTGCCAAGGAAAGAATGTATGATAACACTCGGGGTAGTTCTCTACTGTTTGAGGCCAGGGCGGGAGTATTGCGAACCAAGACTTATCGGGCCAATTACGAAGGGGTAGACACGGTATGCGCATGTGTGGAGAGGAGGAGGAAACGGCCGAACACCTGATAATGTTCTGTAAAGGGCTCGGCGCAGAGTTTTAGGGGCGAAGCTCCTTAGGGCGTGGGCTGTGCGTCCCCTGTAGCCTGTATGTAGCCACCTCTAGTTTAGTTCTTGCAGTGTTCACTAGATGGCGGTACCGTCCCCTGTATGTAGCCACCTCTAGTTTAGTTCTTGCAGTGTTCACTAGATGGCGGTACCGTCTCCTGTATGTAGCCACCTCTCGTTTAGTTCTTGTAGTGTTTACTAGATGGTGGTACTTGTAGCTGATGATGAAAAGATGCAAGATGTTATAAACTAGAAAGCGGTACTTGTAGTTGATGAAAGACGCGAGATCTTATAAAATAGGAATGATGTCACATATGGCGCGTGTCATTGGTTGAAGGCAATCGTTCGATTTAGTGCGGCGACGTACGCTAGGGGGAGCGATGTAATAAAATCGAGTGGGCAAAATGTACAGAGGATTCATGGTTTACCAGGTTTACCTCCGGAGCTTCGCCCACTCATCATCATTCACTTCGTGGATATGGCGGAATTTTTTTCAAAGCACTGGGGTTCAGGGACAGGGAGGGCAAAAGGAGGTTATCTGATTGGCGGCTAAAATCAAGGCGCGAGTGAAAATTATATCCTTCACTGCAAAGTACCAATCCTCAACATCACAATGTAAAAGAAAAAAAAAAGATAAATCTGATTTTTGGTTCAATAAGTATTAAGCCTAGGTGGTACAGCCATATCAGTCCATCCAATTCATCCATCTACGGACGTATGCGCGTCTATGTTACTTTATCTGGTCGATCGCGTTCCATAACAAAGCCAAGAATTATCCTCACCTAAAATGTTTGTATCTTACACCGTGGTCCAGACTAGAACGGGAATTCCAAGATGAGGTGCGCCAGTTCCGCTCGGGTAATGCAGTGGCTGCAGGTGCCAATATCCGTGCTGCACTGGTCTTGATCTCTGCGAAAACACTGCACAAGCAAGGGTGTGAGGAGAGCTAGTTCCGCGTTTGCCTGCCAAACATACATCTCGTATTGGTTGTCTGACTGTAGCTGGTGATCACTCGTTCTCGCCGCCATCCGGTCTACACGGAAGTGCCTCACGTTGACAGTCGGAACCACGTTGCTTCATTGAAACCATCACTTTATCGAAACCCACTCACCCGTGCCATCGGCGCGCGAATCTGCGGCGTGGCGATAGGGTGTTTCAGTGTGATGGAACAGCCGTAAGCCCTCCTTCGTGCGCGCGCTCAACGCCGCGTGACCTTAAATGCCTCCCCCCCCCCCCCCTCCTGAAATGCAGTTGTGGTGGGGAAGTTGTACACGAGTCTACAACGAACACGTAGCTGTGAGAAATTTTCGAAACGGCACCGTGATCGCGGAGTAATACGCGTTTAACGGGTTGATCACTCCTTTCGCCCTTTCCTTCGCTATCATCCGCTAGTCTCCTAGCCGCTTGTTTTGTGGCTTCGCCATCGTCGTCGATTGCCTATCTCGCGTGGCCCCGCGAGTGTACCTGTTGAGGAGAGACAGTCCGCCTGAGAAACAGTTTGTGCGCTCCACGTCTCATTTTCTGAGTTTTCCGTCGAAACCCCCCCCCCCCCCCCCCCGAAAAAAAATCCCCCTTCCCCCGTCATCGCCGACGCGTTGTTCGAAACACCATCTACTCCCGGTTGTCGCGACTTCATCAACTCCGGCCTTGCTATTTAGCCACTGTTGTCGCACCATCCCACGCTCTTGCACACACGCCTTCAAAAAATCGCCAACATGATGTATCCGCACGGTGACACGCCGTGCCAGAGCACCTCCGCGCAAGATGAGGAGCCGCCACTATATACCGCAGCACGACGAGCAACAAGGAGCGCAGGTAGCTGTTAACATGGCTAACCAGAATCGCAGGTTCTTGCTCGACCAATCGCTGCACAACTTGCGCTACGCATCACAGATTCAACTTCGCGACGTCACACGGAGACCAGAAAGGCCAGAAGAGGAGGAAGGATTATTCCTTGAAATTTGTGGAGCGCCCGCGGCTCGAAGTGCTGCCACGTGTGGCACCGTTGATCATGACAGCATTCTGCACACTATGCGCTGGTTACTTGAAACTTTTGAAAACAAATATCGGAGGTGGTTTGGGGCCCAAGCCCTCCCTGCGGGGCTAACTGGCTCCCTCCTCGGTCTTTCTTATTTCTCTTTCGCATGCGCTACCGCACCAGCAATTCATAATGCACTGCCTGGCCCCGAATGAGATGAAGCCCCCCACCCCGAAAAAAATTTCTGCCAACGCACCTGTCTGCGAATTGGCCCATATGTTGCCCACCTCTATATCATACCAAAATTAGGTTCACTTCCAAATTCAAGTTGGCCTATTCCAACTTGTTTTTGTATTATACGGAGCCGTATACACTTTTGTCGGAAAGATGCCACGCCTCTTGCGTTTGGACCCTATTTCGTCACCAAAATCGCTGGAAAACTGACCCTCCCCCCCTGTAGGTCGCTGAGTGTAGGTCGTTGATGGTGTTCGCCTATATAGGCGTACATACATGCACGTCACTGGCCCAGAAATGGTGAAAAAAGAACGCACGATGTATGCTCATTCATGTTTGTCTTAGCAACAACCAAATGATACACTATATAGATAGATAAAAGACAATGTTGAGGTCCCGAAGGAATCCAACCCCGTTTAATAAGGGGCGAGCGCGAGCCGCTCCTACGTAGATAAAAAGATTGGACCATCTCCCGCTAAAGGCAACCATGTGCGAAGCAGCGGGCTCTCACGCTTACACTGGTGGTGACATTGATGCTGGCGCTCATCAAGAGAAACCCAAGACGCCCTTGACTGAATTCCGAACGCGCGATCCAGTGCCTAGATGTACGGGGTGACAAGTGAACGGTTGTTCAGCGCGAGCAGTCGGTTTTTTACTAGCAGACACTGCCTGCGTTGGCCTTGCGAGGTGAGAGCGGGGCAGGGGAGCGACAGTTATGCGGGTGTCTTCCGGGGCCAGCACGAGACTCGAGCATGGGCAGTGGGGGTGTACGGAGGGACAGCGTTGCACAGGCTAGCAAAAGATCCACTTTGCATCTAAAAAAAAGAAAGGCAGAGAGAAATCACTCGCTCTGTAAATCTAGAAATAAACGTTGACACCGCTTGAGTATTTATGCAAATGAAATGACGAAGAACACGCAAAAGAAAGCAAAAACGAATCTTGCTAACGGCGCGTGAAATCACCGTAAATGCCCATTTGCTGGTAGTTTTTAATTTTAAAAAATTGGTTCCAAATCTGCATGTTACACCACAAATGTAGTCGAAAGACGATAGTCTTGCGTCTGGAGAGAGTGAACAAAACGTTTATTTGATGTTCTGCGCAAGAAAATAGGTGAATGGTATTCTGGAGGCACTGAGTTAGAGTGCCTCGAGCGTGTAGCGGAGGCGAACGAGCGCATCGAGACACGCTACACACAACAGCCATCTGGCAGTTATCTTCGAAAACCAAGGCGTGCAGCCCGCGGAGAAAGATGCGCACCAGTCTCTGAAGTGATAAGGTGTAGAACGCAAAGTGACGGGCAGGGGCCACCACCGTGACGTCGCATAGCAAAGCGTTGGAAACACCCTTTTGAGCATCGCGTTGCACTCTCAGCGCAGTGCGATAAACGCTACATTCCTCAGAGTTACTTGTGTGAGCCTCTTCTAGTATAAAAGCAGACATACAAAACTTCGAAGTGTTGTTATGGCGCCTCAGATATGCGCAATAATTGCTTTTTAATTGACAATCGCGCAACTATGAACGCAAAACCTTGAGAAATATTGGTGGGCGTTGCGAATGGGGTTGGCCGTTTGGTGCCGTTTGAGGTATCATTAGGGCGGACAAACAGACAAATGACAGACAGACAGACAGACAGACAGACAGATAGACAGGCGGACCAAAATTTTTTCCGTCGAAGGTCCCCAAGAAAGACCATCGTCTTTAAAAAGCTTTGATAACGTCTTCGCAACAACGCGGTCACCTGTGTATGCAAATATAAATACTTCTGTACGCAGCGGCCGCGTGATCGCTCAATTGCGACCTCATTCTGGTAGCCGCCATTTATTTAAACACAGACGAACCAGCGTAAGAATGTATGTCACATAGGTCGCCTTCATGGGTTCCCTGCCTATCATGTTTTCTGCACGCTCTGCCAATGTGGCCTAGTGGGTAAGGTACTAGGCTGGCGACCCGCAGGTCGCGGGATCGAGTCCTGGCTGCGGCGGCTGTATTTCCGATGTAGGCGGAAATGCTGTAAGTCCGTGTGATCAGATTTGGGTGCACGTTAAAAGAACTCCAGGTAGTCGAAATTTCCGGAGCCCTCCACTACGGCGTCTCTCATATATGGTGGTTTTGGGACGTTAAACCCCGCATATAAATGAAATCAGTGCTTTTTGCATGAAAGGTAGGGAATAGGCGACGGTCGCCTTTTTGGGGCGTCTGCGCGCAATGCACGCGCACTGTATATATTCCGTAAACAAATAGCGCGTGTAAACAATTCTGAGCTACAATTCTGTTCAAGACTAACATTTCGACTACCTAAGATTTTCTCATTTCAACTATAGCATTCACAGAAATGCCCAGGAGGGCTTCCGAATGGTTATTAACCTGCTTATCGCGTAAAGTAGCCAACACGCGCAGAGCTGACGAGGACCATCGCCATCAATTATGCATGTTGTGTCTACTTTTCGCGCTGAGCAAGTTAATAATGGAACCACAACTAGGCAGATATCGCACTTACATGTGGCGTTTCCGTAGAGCGTTGACTACTAAACCAATGATTAGTGCGCCGACGTTATCCCACCTGGCACGCAAAAAGAGGCGCGGCGACTCACTCCTAGCCTGAAGGGAAAGTGCGCTTGCATGCGTGTGCGGAAGCACTGTCAACGTGTAGCTGAGTGCGAAACATGCTGTAGCACAACGTGAGAGGTGGGTGGCAGGGATACCGCAGTTCGGGAGCGCAAAAAGCACATCGCGAATTGGTCAGCTGCCGCCACATTCAAACCGGCAAGTTTGCAATTTTGCAGACCCTGAACTAAAACTTTTAAGGGGAGATGCGGGTCGAAAAACGTGAGTTTTTTTTTTTTTTTTCAAAATTACCGATTTTTAGCTTTTGCCTGTTTTGATAAGATTGGTACCTCTACTGTTATGAAAAAAAATTACAGGTCGAGACTTAAACGGAAATGTTTTAAAGTTGCATCTAAAGAGCACAAGGTGCCTGTTAAAAGGTCCAAAGTGTGCAGTCTTCGAGCACCTTGCCGACGATAATGCGCTGCCACTCGCCATTGTTGATCGCATGAGCCGAAGAGTCGAGCCTCGCTCTTCAAATAACAACAGTTTCCCTCGCTGATGCGGCGCGAGAAATAATAAAAAGAAGCACGCTTCTGCGCGTTTTTCGAGCGCCGCGACTGGCTCATCACGTGGTACGGATCGGGACCACCATTGGCCGCTGCGCGCCTGTATGTGCTGTGAAACCTATTTGCGGGTCCATGTCTTGTCAGGCAGCGCAGCTGAACAATGCTTTTCTCGTGTAAATATCTCCGTTATGAAGAAAAAATGCATTGCTCGCAAGTGAAAGCCGTTGTGGGGAATTCACTTGCGACCAATGCATCAAAATCAAACCATCTTGCAACCAATGCCAAACTTGCGGTCAATGCATCAAAGTCAAAACCAATGCATCAAAAGTCATTCACACCCGTCAGCCGGAAAGTTCTTGATGCGGCAATGGATGACGTCAGCACCGATCTTGCGAGGTTGAAAGAGCTCGCAGTGAGAGAACTTAGCAGGGACCAACGTTTTTAGAACAATTGTTCTAAAAACGTTGGCAGGGACGACATTGCTATTATGTAGGACGGTATGTGGCACAGACATGGCCGCAAGATTGCATGACACTGGACTTAGTTTGGATTTCGCAGTCCTGTCGAACTTCTTCCTAGCTTGCAGTTGGCACAAGGCTCTGCCAGATGGAGCGGAAGTTTGGCAAGCGTTTCATGGCTGTCTGTGAGCGAAATGTCTGTGAGTCGGCTCGAAAAAGCCGAAAGGGACAAACTCATGGGGCTGGCGTATTTTAGTCGCAGTGGCCACTACAAGAAAGATTGTTCTTTTTGGTGTGCAAATTTCATCAGATTTAATGATATCTTTCATAAATAAAAACTCGATTTTTTTTAAACACTCATTTTTCTCAAAACACAAATTTTGGCATTTTTTTCAATGTGCCCCTCCTTTTTCGGGCACTTCTAGTGCTTTGATCTGCATGAAATTTTGCCCAATTTTTTTCTAAAGTATGGCGAATGCAATTATCTAGTTTGAATTTCTATAATATATTGCATAATCAAAAATTCTATGTAAACCTTTACTAGGGTAGGTAAAATATGGACTTTTTACGTCTATTATTTTTCACGCCCATTACATATTTTGTATATGCTTCCTAATTAGTTAGTTGCATTCTAAACTTTATTTCAAACATTATGAACTATGAATGGTAAAAAATTACGGAAGTTCAGGGATGAAAAGAGGGGGGGCAAAAGGGTTAAGGTTTTCACTTTGTCATTTTGCAGAGCTGAAAGTAAGCAACTTGAAAGAAAACTAATTATAAATTGGAAATCAGCATAAAATGTCCCATAAACAGCTCAAGTTTCATTGCTGTAGGGTGAATAATAAAAAAAAAGTGTCTTTGAGTAGCATCTCCCCTTAAATACGATAGTCTTTTTTAAGGAACTTGGACACAAAAATTTTGGTCTGTCTGTACATTTGTCTGTTTATCCGCCCTTGGTGGTACCCAGAACGGCACCAAAGTGGCCAAACATTACTTTAAACGGCCGACCCCATACGCAGCGCCCACCAATATTGTTCAAGATTCAGCGTTCATACTTGTGTGATTGTCAATTAAAAATCAATTATTGTGCATATCTGAGGCGCCATAACAACACGTCAATATTCTGTATGTGTACCTCTTACTAGAGAAAGCATACATAAGTAATTTTAAGGACTTTAGCGTTCATCACATTGCGCTGACTAGGCAACACTTGCACGAAAAGGCAAATGTTTCCAACACTTTGCTAAAATGATACGGTGGTGGCGGCACCTACCCATCGCCTTGCATTCTACACCTTATCACCTCCGAGACAGACGCGCAAGGCGTGCGCGCTGCGTTTTCAAAGATAACTGCCAGATAGTGCTCATGTCTCACGTGTGACGTGCATTGACGCGCTCGTTCACCTCCACTGCACGCTCGAGGCACTCTAACGCAGCGCCTCCAGAATACCATTCACCAATATCCTTGCGTAGAACATCAAATAAACGCTTTGTTCACTCTCTCCAGATGCAAGACTATCATGCTTTGACGACATTTGCAGTGTAACATGCAGATACATGGCCAATTTTCATCTCTTTTTGCGTGATACCAGTGAAACTCCCGCTCGGTGTTCTTGACGCACCCCCGCTGCGTCGCGGATCGGGGGTGAAGATGACCAGGTGAGAGGGCACGAGATGGTCTTAAGGTCTTGCAGGGGTCTCCCTTATCTACCCCTTCAATTGGTTTGGGCAAGGCTTGTTTACCATCAGCGCCAAGAACCTTCTTGCCCGATGCATTTTGTTGGTGTTTTTGGCCGGCCATCATATTACACCACGACGATGCTTTTTTCGGAGGCCTAGTACGACCCCACCATCCGGCAGCATCACTAGCCGCACTTATCTGTCGATCAGCTTGTGAAGTTGGCATGGGCGTTGCGTCGATATAGTGTTAACGCGTCTTCCTAACTGCTTGAAAGCACACCTGCCAGCTCCCGCCTTTTGACTCGTTGTTTTGAGCAACCACGAGCACGGTAGTGTCGCGACCGTGCAGTTCTAGCGCACTGCAGCGCGGCGCCAGCACGTGGCAGCCGCATTAATGTTACTGAACAAGAAGGCTCAAATCAGCCAATGGCAGTGTCTTCCACTCCGAGATGACGTTGACGAACCCGCTGATGACGTAATTGGTCGAGAGAAGAGCAAGTGATTCCTGGCTGTCTATGTAATTGCAAAATGCCTGCCACGTGCTGTGCTATAATACTTGGCTCACATGTTCACAAAAGCCTCAACTACTGATTGGCAGCAGAACATGTTCAATAACTGTTGTAGGGCCCGTTAAACCTATGCACAAAGCAACAGATATCAGCAATGACAGAATACTGACACTAAAAAAATAGAAGAAAAATCTTTATTAGCTTTCTATTTCATTCGAACCTCTCTTCTTACATGGCCATCTCCATCAAACCACAGACACCATGCCAAGCCACAAGCAACTGAAAACATTAGTTTACAGCAATTATTGTTGGACCACACACAGCTGAGATGAAACGGATGTTATTCAATATGGGCCAACTGTGTTTAAACACATGGCTCCACTTTGACAGCAATGAATTTAGCATGACTTAAAAATTGTCATGCGACACCATTACAATTCTTTTCAGAGTGCTCTCAGAGCCACACTCTGTAAAATAAAGAACATGCAAATGCACAATAAAGCGAGCGGTTCTAAAGGACTTTTTGAATGTTCTTACACATCAGAACAGAAACATCCTCAATGTCTAGGCCTGAATTTATTAAATGTCCTCCAGCAGTATTTCATAAATCTTTCACTGAAACATCGATAAGCTTACAAGATACCTATAAAGAAAAAAAAACATGCCTATACTACAAGTAACAAAACAAGTATTATAAGAAGCTTTAAAAAGAAATTGTTGTTGGTAGCTCTGATTAGTACAGTCATTCCTTTCGTAGGCTTCTCTGCTGTCATTTTGAAGGTTCTCTGGCGTTGTCAACAAAGAGTGGTAATGCCTACAGGGCGAACACTTTTTTACAGACCCTTTTCAAGATTTAGGTCACTTTGGCAGGATGACGTGTGACACAAAAAAAAGTTAGAGGGGACAAAGGAAGGCGCTTCACAATCAAGTTGTCACTTTCATGTTTACAATGGGAAAACGATTCGGCAACCAGGAATATCAAGGCAACCTCTTCCAATGTTTCATCGACGCATAATAACAGCACATATTTGAGACACTGTTTCCATCCTCTGTGGTGGTCACTTCAAGCAGAAGTGTCAGTTGCCAGGTGCTTCAGCTACTCGGCGACATCCAGAGTGTGGGCACTGCCCATTGAGGGGAGCAGAAAAACCAAGCCCATCTCCTAGGCGCAGTGATGTTGCACAAAAGCTTGCTAGCTGGGGCTGGAGGCACAGGTACAGGGACCTCAGCTGAGCAGGTTGCGGATTTCCTTGTGCAGGTGGCAGAGGAAGTCCACATACGAAGGGCCCAAGTCTCCATGCCGATCTTCCACAAGGAATTGCCGAAACACCAGCTCCATCTTGTCCCCTTGGCGCACCAGCGTCAGCTGCATATATATACATACAGTACACTCAGCAAACGAAACTTTAATCTCTAACGAAATGGCTTCTTAGATGGAACAGCTGTCTCTAATATGATTCGTTGTGTACTTGAATTCTGCACCCCTGTTTATCTCTCAGTAAACATAACTCCTGTTAAATGAAACACAATTTGCTGGTCCCTTCAGGTTTTGTTCAACAGCAGTCTACTGTAGTTCCAAGCTGACACACCTTTGCAGCACACTTAATGTCAATGACACAGCCACAATGAAGCATTTAAAAGGACATGACTTTACTTAACATAAATAAACACTGAACAAATGTTTTCTTATGTGTAGTAAGACTATTTATTATTAGCACAATAAATAGCACCCAACTTCTCACAGACTGCATCGATTCACCTGATAACAGCCGTTATGAATGCTTTCATGCGACCTGCAACTGCTAAGCAGTGCTGAAATTTCTATCAGCTGGTTCAGCAAGTCCTATTTAAGCAAAACTGCGGTGACAAGTAACTTACCAAAGACCTCATGACGTCAGTATCATTATAACTGTTTCACCTGCTTTGCTATTATGTTGCTGCATCTTCTTTAGGGCTCTGAGTTTTATAAGTTTAATTTTTTAAAGGAAATTAGCTGCTTATCAGAGTTTATTGCTTGTAAATGTCCACCTTTCCGAAATTCGGCATTGGCATTATATTTGCATTGTAAGTTGCTGCAATGTCTATTTTATTTCCTATGAAATGCATTGTTGATGATAGTCCTGTTTTTTCATCCTTTCATATTTTTTTCTCACTTCCTGTTCATTTACCCTATGGATAAAGCTGTTCATATGCACTGCTGTAAAGCTGCTAAAGTGTACTTTTGGGCGTATCAGGAGCTGGTCAAACCCCTTCTCAGCTTTTTCTCCCCATCTCCCTCATCTTCTCGACAAAAAATAAACGACCTCTAACTAGTACTATTTTCTGTGAAACCCTACACAAAATGATATCTGAAAAGAAAACATCTGCAGACACTCAGTGCATTTTAGATGCCTGGAAGGTTTGAATGTGCAAATTCATGTATTTACAAGAAGCGCAAATACTTGAATAAAGAATACCTGCATTTGTTATAATTACAAACATAAAGCTTTTTGTAATGGACGCAAGCATACTTTATGGCATGGCTGTCACTAATGGAGGGTGGCTTCTTTCGACTGATGATTGACAGCTTTGAAAATGCCCCTTGAGCATTGAAAATACCCTTTTGAAATCTGAGCTTATCCAATTAATCTGAATTGTCAAAATTTTTATCGGCAACTGTTTATTGGAGTTTTCCGGATTTATCCAAAAACACGGAGCCCTATTTATAAGCTGTTGGAACATGTGACTTGTATGCAAAGCTACACATACTTCCTTGATACACATAGCTTGAGTGGAGATTATGACAGATAACTGAAAGAATGCAGAAACAAATGGACAGGTAATGTACCTGGTTCGACAGTGCAGTATGCTTATACAATATTTTGAAACAACTAATAATGATCTTAGATAAAATGATCACCTGGTTAAAATGACCCCATTTCAGTGCATTACCAATTTATCAATCATGGCCATTTAAGCTGCAGTCATCAGTCCAACTGTGAATGAAGATATAACCTTCAAGAGCACTATGCACCAATTTCTGAAGCAATGTGAAAGGCCACTTGTTCTCAAGGTGTGTTAATCAGGTAGACAGTACAGCACATGCAATGGGTATAGCTAATGCTACACAGAACTCGCGCTTGCCAAGTCCAGCCCTGCAGGGATACAGCATATGGCCCATATGGCAACAATCTCTGAGAGCGTGCAAGCTTTTGGAGAATATGACAACACTGTCCATGACCCATTTTCATGCAGCTCTCCTTGCAGCACCACTACCATGCAAACTGCACCCCCATACTTCCACAATTTTTACTAACTGCAGCTGAAGCGTTACAGCTGCTTTTTTTTTTTTCAATGCAAAAATTGACTTCGACTATGTTGGTGTCAATGTCATAGCAATATGGACCATTATAACATCACAGTTTGTTTATATAACCGCTGCTAATGGTAAAAACTTCTACTCTAAGCACTTTTTAACTTTTTCTTTACTGAAGTGACGATAAAAACATTATACTTAGAGCTCTTATTGTGCTCAATTCTATGTAATTCTATGCCTTTTGTGGTTTCTAATCAGTTATTACCTTCAGCCAAAAGGTGAGAACAGGTACAGACAAGGAAAGTGCTCAAGATGGGATGTGCCTTTCGAAACAAACTTTGTTTCTTGTTGGATGTTGATGAATATCGGCGCAGGCACTAAAAATGGCCTCACAGTGCTTCCATAAAAAATTTGAGGCGATAACAGAAAAACTTAATGAGATACAAATTATTTCTTCACACATATATTATATATATATATATATATATATATATATATATATATATATATATATATATATATATATATATATATATGCGAAGAAATAATTTATATATCTTTATACGTCTTTATATATTTATATATCTTCATATATAAATATATAATCTTCATATGTGGAGGGGCTGGCGGATATATAAGATGACAAAAATAGTAATTACTGAACGCACAGCCAAATATATGCTGAAGAGGGCAGCGTTTTCAAAATAATTTTTTTGCAACACTAAATTTTATAGTTAACATTTTTTCCAGCCACACTGCAATGAGCACACTTGCACTACAAACAAGAAACCCTACGAAAAATTCTTTAAGGAGTAAAATGAAAAACTAAGACAGCAGCCCCCTGAAGCACAATTCAAGGAGCGTTACAAAACAAACGAAATCAAAATCGGTGCAGTGGTTGCTGGGATATCTGCTCCACGAGCTGAGCATAATGCCAAAAACAAAACAGCATTGAGAAAGCGGCGTTTGAAGTTTCACCTTCTCTTCACGTCTCTAGAACACCTAAAAATTGTGATCTTAGGTTTGTCTTGTGATATTTGACTTCTCAGGCATCTGGCCTCTGCCCAGTGTGCCTTTGTTGCCTATATTTTTTTATAACCCTTTTTTTATTTACAAAGAACAAATATGGATTTCAAACTAAGTTCTTTGTATCACGGAGTGGCGTGATAATAAAAATGACAGAATAGATTGTAATTGAATAAGGCCATACACTACAATGATTAGACTTTTTTCGTGTGTTCAAGCTGTCATTAGCGTAATTAGGTACTTCTTGATTAAAAATAAATACTGGATATTTTTTTATAAGGAAAGGTTTAGTGCATAAGAAAACTGGCTCACATCATGACAGCCTATGCCTTCTTTTCGAATGACTAACAGTTATGAGCAGAAAACTGGTGGCACAAAATTTTTTTTAGCAGTTTATTTAATGACGTGAGTCGGGCATATGAAAACTCATGCCCCTACTTCATACATACTTTTTTGCCACCCTAGCCGTGAAACGCACCATCATACGGCCGGTCGCGGAAACGCTAATCTACGAGGCTTTCATAGTCTCAGAACAATCATAGACGCTCGCGGCGATACCAAGCAAGGCTCCAAGCACGTCTAAATTGAACCACAAAAGCTTACTGACAGCCCTCCATATGACCGTGAAGTGCACGACTGCACGGACAGCGCAGCCAGTGCGTAATGCCGGCGGCGCTCGGTGACGGTGTGTGAAATGCGTACCGACAGTGACAAAAAACTGGCGCTCACTGCGCTTGGTATCGCATTTTCGAATGCCGACGTGTGAAGCTGCTAGCTGCTGTTCCGAGCAATCCTTGGCAGTGGAGGTGGGGGTGTGACGAGCTTTACAGTGGGATCTGCTGCCAATGCGTACAATGCCCGTCCGCGGTTCCGAGGAGCTAGCGAGTGGTGTGCTTTGTTACTTGCGAAGAAGCACGTTGCCACGAATGCTCTAGCGCGGCGTTCTTGTCCGCAAAGTTCATCTAGCCGTCAGCGAAGTTAGGCCTAAAAACCACTTGCCGTCAGCGAAGCTAGGCCTAAAAACCACTTCGATGACGCACCGCGCTCGAAGATTGCGCGACCGCTCGTAGTAATCTGATCGTGAATCCGCTTACAGCTTTGTTGCTTGCGAAGAAGCACGTCGGCAGGAGTGTGCTAGCGCGTCAATCTTGCCCATAGTCTCTCTGCCAGCAGAGTTTTGGCCTAAAGACGAGTCCGATAACGCGCCGCGCTCGTACAACGCGCGCCCGCTCGCGATGACATGCCGCGCTCGTAGACCACGCGCTCGCTCCTAGTAATCTGATCGTGCATCCGCTTACAGCTCCTAACTAAAGCGTAATTATATCCTAAGTGATCGTCGAGCCGTGAACACGTCACGAAGTAGCGATTTTTGACAGCCATGTCCTCGCGACGCACAAGCAGCAAACGACTATCTCCCGGAGCGAGCATCGGGCCAATGGCGAGGCGAGCTGGGGCAACATGGTGACCACAGCCAATCAGAGCCTTGAATTGACCTTCAAATATCTGCTTTTTGTGCGCTTGTTTTTAAAGAGAGGAGCCAGTTGAGGCAGAAAATTTGAACAGGGAGAAACGCTCTTTCTGATGAGCTTAAGACGACGGCTCCCAGCCGCGCCCTCGCAAAGCTATAATTTTTTGAAAATTGACGTTTTCTCGCCATTTCCAGAAAAACTTAACGCGACCTAGGAGGGAAGCATTCAAAAGAGGGAACCATTCTAGAATCTACTCTTCAGCGTGATGTTGCACTTCATCCTGTAGAGGTTCAGCACTCATTCAGAAGCTGCTTCCTAGCACTTTTGAAGCCCTCAATGGCAGCACTGTCCAATTCTTTATCACTCCACTGTTGTTGATAGCAAGCATTTAATATGCAAAAAACAACAAACAGATGCAACTTTTTTCAAAATGAACATTTCTTTGTAAGAAGTGTCTATTATTACAGCAGCTTACTTACAACAGTTGCAGTTTATACCATCTTGGTGCTCCTGGAATAGCTAGTCATCATATTTTATTTTTTTTTGTCCTGCATTGAACTTCACCCCTCCTAAAGCTTGAAGAAGTCTAACTGCATGCTACTAAAAACTGTTATGTGATTATAGTTTAAAAAACCTTCAACAAACTGTACTGTCTCTTGGCGAAACTTGCACAATGCTGGAAGTGCTTTTTAGAGGCATACTTAGGCTAACATCCACTTTTCAAAAGAAGTGTTTAAGGCAAGCACAAAACAAAAATCAGATTAAACAGCTCACCCGCATACAGCGTTGCCTTTCCATTCGTACTCGGGCTATGATGTCCCGCACACGTCTGGAGATAGGTGTGTTCAACTCTAGTAGAGATGTCTGCACATGAAAATTCAGATCCATCACAAGATATGAAGTTAAGATGCGCCCTTGGGTCAAGACACCAAATTAAGTTTATCCATAGAGGCAGCTACATAGACTGCTCAAAAAACACACAAAAAACAGGGTAGTTGATGAAATGATACTCTACTTGAATAAAAGTGCTTAATGGAGAAAGATGCCAATAGCTGGGGTTTTACAAGCGAAAACCACAATGTGAATTGGTGATCAGGTAAACCCTAGTGGAGAACTCGGGATCACTTTTGACAACCTGCAGTTGTTATCTAAGTACAAGGCTGTTCTTGCATTTAAACTAGAGCTGTAAGAATAGCGAAATTTTGGGTGCAAAGTGAATTCAAATACTGAAGTGTGAGTGAGAATCGAATTGAATATTTTCCTGATATTTATTTAATATTTTTCTAATATTTCTTGACTATTTGTGGAATGTGTTTCCGATACTTTAAACTGAAATTGTAGAAAAAGTATGCTGCAGAGTATTCCTAAGTATATTCTTATGAGATAGCAACATGAAAGAGTTGATGAAGCACTGGCAGGGGTGGTGTTTCTTAGTTGTCTTATCAAGAAAGAGGCAAAACTCAGGTCGAATATTACTTAAGTAGACATTTTAATGCAACTAAAGTGTTGCAGACAAATTTTTACATGTAAAAGGCGAAGATGCGATTTCCTCAGCCTCTTCTACTCATTTAACTTCTGTAGAAGCCCCACTGATCGGGTAGACAAAGGTGTGCTCCTTTCAAATCCAGAGTTCCAAATCTGCCTCATAGATGTCTATATATAAGAACATCCAAAATTTTTGATGCTAAAAAATCTTCAGCGTCCAATTTCTTGGCCTTCCAGCCCAAATTCCAGGTCCTAAATCGCGTTCATTAATCCTCCACCTCTGCCACTTCTATCATCTCCATGTTGGAACAAGCGTTTTCTCGAGTCGACACATTTGAAAGTGTGGCAGAGCCTGAGAAGTTGCTTTGCCACAATACGAGAGCGTTATAGGTTGAAGCATATTGAGAATCTGGAGGGGCCACTGCCCATCGAATGCTGGCTGTATTTGTCTTTGGGAAGTTCGAAGGGTTTGAATAATAAAATTATGGTACGAATCGAATCGAATAGCAGGCACCATTAAAGGGCCAGTAAACAACCCCAGGTCAAAAAATTTTAATGAAGAGAAATATGTATACTTTTGCTATGTGAACATGCTACCGCAAGAATTTTGCAAATACGTGCCATAATAAGAAAGTTACGGGGGTTAGAACATCTGTGTCAGCCAGTTTCGAATTTTCAGGCCACCGCTCCCCATCCTGCTCTGCCATAGGGAGGTCCACCTAATTTGGCAACAGACATGATGTGCATGATACGTTATCGGTGCACAACCAAGGACCGAACGAGTTTTCCCCCACATGAGCACATGTTATAGCGGCAATGGCAGAAACGCTGAGCGAGAAGCACTTTTCCCCTCTCGCTCAAGATGCCTCTTATCTCAGAGGCTTTCATTCTGGCAATACCACTTCTTCTGGAGACTCGGGCTCTATAAAACAGTAGTGGGCAGTACAGAAAAATGTAAATGCGAACTGTGCGGCTGAAACTGCTGCCGCAGGGCCCAGGCGCTGTTTCGTAGGGCAAATACCCAATCGACCAGTTCAGTGGTCCGTAATTGCCCATCGACAAGCTTTCGTTAGGCTGCACGTATGAGCAGGATTGGTCAGGCAACAGAAACAGGCACGGGATTGTTTTTTGAAATGATGGGTCTGCACCGCACACAGTGTCGTAATATTCGGCAAATGTAATCGCCGCGGCCTATTGTATGAATTGGCGAGCTTGTTTGGGGGGGGGGGGGTAAAAAAGTCGGAGCCTGTTTACTGGTCCTTCAATATTTTAAAGGACCATACTCCAAATTTTAAATATTCTATCATCCCTCATTCTAACCTTATCGAAATTCAGACACTTTGAATGGAAATTGAACCCACGCTTTCGAGCTCAGTAACACAACTTCCCTGTTAAGCTCAGGCCAATAATGACTGTATATAATAATAATATCTGAGATTTTATATCCCAAAATCAACATATGATCATGTGAAACGTCTCAGTGGAAGGCTCCGGAAATTTGGACCATCTGGTGCTCCTTAATGTGCACTAACATTACACAGTACATGGACCTCGAGCATTTCGGCTCCACAAAAATGTGGCTGTGGCAGTGATGTTCTGTACTACGCCGAAGAATTCCCATTGAAAGAAATGAGAACTCCCTATTTCGAAAATGTTTTTCTGTAAACATTGACGTAATTTCCAGCAAATTCCCTGCACAACAGTACTATTTTCCGCCCCCCATTCACGCACGCGCGCACACACACACACACACACACACACACACACACACACACACTATAATTATACGTGTCTCACGTACTGGTGATTTTTGAAATCATGTCTAGCCCATCCACTGCCACAAAACAAAAGCATGATTTTATTAATTCATACACTGTTAGTACACTGCACACTGTGGGGTTCAAGTCCAACACCACTAGTGAACTAGAAATCGCTCCGCAAAATATCAGAAACAAATCTCAAAGGCCGTGCTTGCATCATCATCGATTACAGCAGATGAAGGTGCACTGTGACCGCTACTGATTGGTCATCATAGGAGCATCTAATCATTCCTGAAATTCCGTGCACTATCACGAATATTCCCCCTTTCCCTTTGGTTCAAAATGACAGGTGAAAATTTCCCAAAACAGGGAAAATTCCCTGCACGGAACATCACTGGATTGGGGCGGCCAAGATCAAACCCGTGACCTGCGGGTCAGCAGCCAAGCACCATAACCACTGCTCCACCGTGGTGGACAATAACAAATGTAAAGCCCTTGCCATGTAACATATGCAGTGTATAGTATACAGAAATTCCTAGGCTAGTAATATAGAAGTTTTGCCAATTCACATATATTGTAATGCAGCTTGACCTCAAGGAATCTTAGTTTTGGATGCATTGTAAATAAATATTAAATAAATAAGCAAACATGTATTAATAACATAGTTATAAGTATGCTTCCCATGTTCTGCATATACTGACTATATACTGACTATTAAAGTACTCCTGTTTGTAGCAAAAAATGCTGTAGATCATTACTCTATACAACTTTGTGAATATATAGGTATTCCACAGCATGATAAGAGGACAAAGCCTGCTTAATATGCAATAACTACAGCAATAAAATGACTTTGTTCAAAAGTATCACTACCTAAGTTGTTACTGGCCATAATGCCAGTTTGGAACATTGGTTACTATCATAACCACAGACAATTTTATGCTTCAGGTACCTGTAGATTACATTCAGGTGCCTTCAGGCACCTGATTCGATAAAAGTGATTTATTCTAGAATTCAGAGCCACTGGACCACAATGGAAATATTTTGGCTTCAAGAATGAAAAGGCTGCTACCAAAAAGGTTGAAATAAAGTCACTGCACCATCATTACCAAGCTGCAAGAAAACTGAAAAACTGGTACACTTTTAGCAAGATAAAGCATTAAGTGCCACTGCAAGAAGCGTGCTTGTTTTAGTTTACTTATGTTTCTTAAAAACGGTTTTTTTTAAATACTGAGAGTTGGCTAAATGGTTTGGAGGGATAAAGATTTCTTGCAACACAACATTCTGATAATTTAAGAGGCAGTATGTAGCCCATACCCTCTGAGCTTCTTTCTAAAAAACTGCACTAATCTCAATTTTCAAAATGAACTGACACATTTACACAAAAACTGTAAAATCAGATATTTTTAAGGGCCCCAATAAAAATATTGATACATAACAGCTGCTAAACACGGCTGCATGAAAGAGGAGGACGAAGTGAGTTTTTCGTTTGATACTGGTCTGGCTCCATCTCGCTCGTCGAGTTCTGTGCGCTGTAAATAGATCATTAAACAAGTTACTCGTAACATTATTGGTGGAGGTGGACGACCACCGTACCTCTATGGAGACGTGCAGCGGTCGCACCATCGGCGACCTTTCGACTGCTTCGACTGCTGATACTTCCTCTACACCGCCCTCATCAGTCCAAGCCACCACCTACGTCACACTCCCGCACCTCCGGGATCCCGGCACTTTCTCCGGTGATGGTACGATCGATCTTGACACTTGGCTGAAGCGGTACGAGCGCGTCAGTGCTACTCACCGCTGGGATCCCACGCTCATGCTCGCCAACGTGCTTTTCTACCTGGACGGCACTCCCCGAACATGGTTTGAAAGCCACGAAGCCGACATAACGAGCTGGGATCTCTCCAAAGAAAAGATACGTGACCTGTTTGGCGATTCATCTGGTCGTCAGCTCGCTGCGAAAAAGACTCTTGCCCCACGGGCCCAGTCTTCTACCGAATCGTACGTCTCCTACATTCTAGACGTCTTGACCCTTTGTTCCAAGGCCGACCAGTGCATGTCGGAAGACGAAAAGGTTAACCACGTCTTGAAAGGCATTGCTGACGATGCTTTCAACCTGCTGGTTTTTAACAACGTCTCGAGCATCGACTCAATCCTTAAAGAATGCCGACGTATCGAACAAGCTAAAGCCCGCCGCGTAGCCCAAAGCATCGTGCGCCTTCTGAACACAGCGGCCACTTCTTCGTGTGACGACGCCTTCCACCAGGCCCCTCGATGTGACAACCTTACACGCAGCATTCGTCGAGAGGTCGAGGCAGCACAACCGGTAGCCACGCCATTACCAATGCCTGCGTCTTTCCCGACCACGATCTCTTTAATACAAGCGGTTGTTCGTCAAGAGCTATCGAATGTCGGCCTACATCCTGTTCCTACCGTATACTCTGCTGAGCCTTCTTATCGTACCCCTTCTGCCCCTCGCATACAACACAATCCGTCCGAATGGCGTACTCTTGATGACAGGCCCATATGTTTTAACTGTCGACGCGTTGGTCATAGCGCTCGTCACTGCCGCAGCCGCTGGGCTCCACCGTCCCATTATGCACCTCTCAGTATAACGCCACTTCTGCTCGCCAGTCGTCGCTATCACTTTCTCCATCAACCACATTTTCCACTCCTACAGCACCTCTGAGCAGACCTCGCTACGACCGGTCACCGTCCCCTGCTCGTCGTCAGTCCCGGTCGCCCCCACAACGCCGTGCTGCCTCCCCGACCAATTCCCAGCACCTCCGACCGGAAAACTAGGCCGTGCATCTTCTGGAGGTGGAGCTGCGTTGACGACCTTCGTAAGAAATCCTCGATTAACGTTAACAACGAACCGGAACCTTTTGGACGTTACTGTCGACAATGTTCGTGTCAGTGCATTGATAGATACTGGCACGCAGTGCCAGTATCTATCAATGCACTGACACGAACATTGCTAACCATTGACACGAACATTGCTGACACGAACATTGCTAACATTGCGCAGTGCTAACCTTCGCCGTCGACTTAGAAAAGTTGTCACACCCGCCCTCAACCGAGCTGTACGAGTCGCCGATGGAGGAACTGCCGCAATTCTACAAAAATTGTTCTGTGGATTCAGGCTTATCTTCAAGATAGACGTCAGTATGTAGTGATTGGTAATTCTTCATCGACTGTTCTTCGTGTGTCCTCTGGAGTCCCACAGGGAAGTGTGCTAGGGCCACTTTTGTTTTTAATTTATGTTAATGATTTAGCTTCTCTTATTCCTGAAAATGTGTCTGTGCGTTTGTTCGCGGATGATTGCGTCATTTTTAAGCTAATTTCCTCACCGTGTGATCATGTGGCTTTACAAGATGCTCTTATCGCTATCGATAACTGGTGTCAGAACGGGGGCATGCAGTTAAACACTAACAAAACTGTGTTTCTGCACATCACCAGGAAGCTAAGCCGTAGTCAATTCCACTATACTCTAAGAGGCACTAACATAAATAATGTAGACAAATATAAGTACTTGGGCGTCACACTCTCAAGCAAATGAACTTGGTCGACCCACATAACTGACATTACCACTTCTGCATTACGTAAGCTATGGTTTTTAAAAAGAAAACTAGCATCTGCACCCACGCGTACTAAAATTCTAGCCTATAATCCCTGTGTTCGTTCTAAGCTTGAGTATGCTTCTATTATCTGGGATCCGCATACCAAGAAAGATATCATGAATCTGGAACGTATTAACAGAAAGGCTGTAAGGTTTATTTTTGGCAAATATCGTAGGTTTGATTCCCCGACCACCTTAATGCAATTAAACGACATTTCTACTTTAGAAGCTCAGAGAAAGTTCAGTCGTCTTTCCTTTCTTTACAATTGTTTGTGTGGTATTATAAAAATTGATCTCCCTGACTGTGTTAAACCGCTCTCAGTACGACGTACTCGTCACGGTCATGAACATGCTCTAACCCCAATTTTTGCCCGATCAAATGCTTTTAAATATAGTTTTTTTCCTAGAACTGTCGATGACTGGAATTGTTTGCCGTGTGACATCTTTTATTCTAATAAGTTTCTTGGTGACCTTGAGCGTTACCTTCTTTCTTAACCTTTTGTTTCTTTTGTATTGTTGTCTGTTGTTTTCTACAATTACATTTTGATATATCCACTCCTGCTTGGGCCAGCACATTGGCCGCCAGTACCTGATGGTGATTACATGGTGGCCCCGATTCCTGCCGTGATGCTTACGCATGGGGTTGCTGTGCCGCATATGATTCTGACAATTAATAGAAACCGCACCTTCCTTCCACTGGTCAACTTTTCACTCACCACCCAAGTTCTGCCACAGGGTATCTCCCTGGCCAAAATTACCGCTCTCCAAGATGACCATGTCGAGCCCTTCAGAGTTGACAATTTCTGCAGCTCAGTCAGTGGTTCCACTTCATCACGTTCTTGGGGCGCCGACATCGAGTGAATGGTGTCATCGGACCTCACGTCTGAGCAAGCTGCAGCACTTTGCCACGTTCTTGAGGGCTATCGTAGCATTTTCGACTCTGCCAGCAACTCTTTAGGCCAAACGACCATTGTCACCCATCGCATAAATACTGGCCATGCAACTCCCATTCACCGACGCCCCTACCGTGTGTCTGCGTCGGAGCGTGCAATATTACAACATGAAGTCGGCAAAATGCTTGCGAAAAACATTATCGAGCCTTCATGCAGCCCCTGGGCTTCTCCAGTCGTCCTTGTTAAAAAGAAAGATGGAACATGGCGCTTTTGTGTCGATTACCGTCACCTTAACAAAATTACCAAAATAGACGTTTATCCTTTACCTCGCATCGACGACGCCCTCGACTGCCTGTACGGTGTCACTTATTTTTCAACAGTCGCAGCTGTTGAACATTGGCGAAGAGCAACGTCGGGATGCTTCTTTACGAGACATCATTGACAAACTGGAGTCAACGCCTCGTGACCTGTCCCTACGAATGTTTTTGGTGAAAAACGGGATCCTATATCGCCGTAACCTTGATTCCTTCTGATCAGACTTACTTCCTGTCATCTCAGCGCACCTGCGTTCCACTGTCCTGCATCAACTTCATGACGCTCCCATGACGAGCCATTTGGGCGTTTCTCGCACATACGATCAAGTACGACGTCGGTTTTTTTGGCCTGGACTTGCCCGCTCTGTTCGACACTATGTCGCCGCTTGTGAGCCCTGTCAGCATCGCAAAACGCCGTCTGCCCTCCCAGCCGGCTACCTTCAGCCGATCGACGTTCGCATCGAGCCTTTCTTTCGAGTTGGTCTCGACCTGTTGGGCCCTTTTCCACTCTCCACAGCCGGAAATAAATAGATTGCTGTTGCCACGCACTACGCGACGCGGTACGCAATCACACGAGCACTCCCGACCAGCTGTGCTACCGACGTTGCGGACTTTCTGCTGTACGGCATAATATTAGTGCACAGTGCTCCCCGTCAACTTCTCACCGACCCTGGCAGCACGTTCTTATCAGCTGTCGTTCATGAAATCCTGAGGTCTTGCCATACCAAGCGCAAATTTAGCACATCGTACCATCCCCAGTCAAATGGCCTCACGAAGCGCCTTAGCAGGACCCTAACCGATATGCTTGCCAAATATGTTGTGCCAGACCACCATGATTGAGACATTCATTTGCCATATGTGACGTTCGCCTACAATTCATCTCGTCACAACACTGCCGGCTATTCGCCCTTCTATCTACTATATGGCCGGGACCCAACTCTACCCTTAGACATTTTACTACCTGCGGCCACTGAATACACTGGGGAAGCCATTGCCTGCGCCGACCACGCGCACCAAGTCACCCGTAACTGTCTACAGGCTTCACTGGCGTGCCAACAACAGCTCTACAATTCTCACCATAGGGACGTGCACTTTTCTCCGGGTTCTCTCGTGCTCCTCTGGTCACCTACTCGGCGTGTGGGACTGTCTGAAAAACTGTTGTCGCCCTACACTGGACCATTCCGTATTGTTCGCCAAGTGACAGACGTCACGTACGAGATTGTTCCAACCGATCCAACAAAGTCATCGTCAGCTGCGAGCGACACCGTTCACGTAGCTCGGCTAAAGCCCTATTACCCCCCTTCGACATCACCTGCGTAAATTTAGCCCCGGGACGGTGCTTCTACCGCCGGGGGTTATGATACATAACAGCCGCTAAACACGGCTGCATGAAAGAGGAGGAAGTGAGTTTTTCGTTTGATGCTGGTCTGGCACCATCTCGCTCGTCGAGTTCTGTGCGCTGTAAATAGATAATTAAACAAGTTACTCGTAACATTATAGACCTTAAAGGCCCTTTTCTAAAAAGTGTAAGTATATCTCGCATTACAGGGCGCCTTTTCACAAGACATTTTTCAAAGACTATGTTTTCCTGTTGTGCCTCAGTAAATAGTAATACATTTACCAAGGCACAGCATCAGACTAAGCAAAAGCTACCACTGCCACACCTTTATGGTCTTCCTCTCATATCTGCTTGACGATATGATGTCCTGCCCCTGAGAAGCAACGCCTATCACACCTCACCTGTCAATGCACTGCACTTGTGTAGAGTGGCACAACCTTGAAGAAGCCCGTTATGATTCTCCGATGTGCATTCCTGTCTCTAATGTTCTAGTACTGGAGCAGCAGTATTATTTATATAGTTAGCAAACAAAGAAAGTATATTTAGAAGTTCCACGGGTTGTTCAAGCTGAACAGATTAAACATCAATGGTGCAAGACCTCTGTGAATGGCACATAACATTTTTAACACATGTGGTCATCTTATCCCTTAGTGTTAAACAAATTTTAATCTGCATAAATTTATTGACAGAGTAATTAGACACAAAATAAAAACACCCAGACAACATATTGCAGCAAAAGCATTAATCAATCTGCTGGATGATCCCACAGTAGAATACATGACTAAAATTATTCAAAACCCTTGCAAGGATAGCTGCTTCATAAAGTTTTTATCCATACCTTGTCAATGTCTATCCTGGCAGCCACAGGCTGTGCAAACACATTTTGTAAAAAGTCTGGGTCAACAGCCATTCCAATCCAGAGGAACATATGGATGCCGTTTTCTGAAAAGTCAAGGGTACCATGTTTAGCTTAATTGCATCATTTTTTCCAATGAGCATCATAACTGGAAATGGAAAGATGTGCCTGTGATTGTCTACTGATAACATGGTATCACAATCCAACTATGGTCGCTGTGCCACTTTGAGCTATTAAAACGGAGGGTTGTGGGTGGTGCCACCAAATGCACAGACTACTGTGGCTATCATATAAATCGCTTTCAGTAAAAAGTACAAAACGTGGTTCCTCACACAACCAACAATGTCACAGTTCCCTTGTTTATTAAGCATCAAAGTATACACTTCCATTAGCCCAGCGCCCAACTCGTGGTCGTCCTAGGATACAGATGACAAGACCCCTGGAGAAGTAAAAGAAACTTTGCTTGCACAGTAACCAAAAGGGCACTCAAACAGAATCATAAGGATAAAACTAGCCAATTTTTTCCTTCCTATTCAAACTTTGCTGCAGAATTTATTTCTACACACAGGTTAGGATATAATTAAATATACTACATGCTGCCAAGGTTTACTTGAGCTCTACCAAGTGACTTGTGAGTACAATTTGCATGCATACTTACAAATCAGTATCTCATCTTTGGCAATGCAAAAAGTGATTCACGAGAAATATGCACTTAGCACTCAATAAAAACTGACACACCTGGCATGCCAAAGCAACACAAGAACTATGGCAGGCTCCTACAACATTTACAGACATAGAGACTACTACAGAGTCCTTAAAGGGACACTAAACGGAAATAAAAATTTACATCAGAGTGAAAGCTCAATGTATGACAACATCTAAAATGACAATATTATCAACAGCAGTGCTCTACTTATGGTGAAATTAAGGTAAATGCACAAGAATACATTCGCCGCAGCAGGACATTCTCAAAATAATACCGATGACAACAGACGAACTGCCTACAATTAATCACTAGTAAGCAATCTAGCTGCACTGAATAAAAAACCTTCCGTGCATCAAGAGACGCAATAAAATGCTGCTTGTTCATTTCTGTTTGATTCATGTAAAAAAATACTGCTGGAAGTTACTATGGGGAATGGTGCGAGTAGTTCAAAAATTCAATTTTCGTGTGTTTAACTGGACAGGTTGTGCCATATAGCGGGGCCAAGTCGAACCAAATCTTGTCTGCCATCTCGGAGCAAACGGCAGGAAATTGATCAATGGCCGTTGTTGCTGCTGTGGCTCCCGCTGCTTTCGTTCTGCTACTACTAGTGTCGGCGGCCGCGCAGTAAAGCCGGGCAACGTTACGCACGGCAACAGTCACCTGAGACGTTCCGCTTCTTGAGGCGGGTAATTTGAAGCGTGCTAACCCAATGCGGGCCACTAAAATGTGATTTTATTTCAAAATAAGTCCTTCCTTGGCACAAATTAACACTACAAGGTTTCTGGACTGCTATTTCAACGATCAACGTCGACTTAATAGTTTCCTTTAGTGTCCCTTTAAAGAGGCCCATATGGCTGCATAAGGCTGATCACGAAGAAATATGGCTGAGGACATTGCAGTGTGGAGGAAGCAATAAACCATACACTCGTACAATTAGCATTGTGCGATGACTGGTTGTTATTTTACTCTTGTGCCACGCTCTATTACATAGGCTAACGCAATTCCTTGCCTGACATGATGCCTGTATAGCGTTTTTTTGCAAGTGAATTTCAAGAACCATGGTCCCTCTGTGATAGTATACTAAATTGCCATGCTCATGGGCCAGGTTGAAATTATATTCCATGCTAGGCATTCTTTTCTAATTTTTTCATGGCTATCAGTTACTTTTTCATGTCTATCAGTTACGTCACCGAGGGTGACGCCGCTCAATGCAGAAATAGGCACCTAAGAGCTGCACTCTAAAGTGCTCATAGTCATGACACGAGCTGACGAAAGGAGGAATCTTCTTGCCTCTTTGTCATCCCCCCCCCCCCCCCCCCAGCATAGATTTCAGTGCACTCGTCAGAATGAAAGGAGAGAGAAACTGCTGTGCATAGTAGCACAGAGACAGACAACCTTTTCACTAATCATAAGCAATCTCATAAGTGTAAAGTTCTTTCAAACAGATGGCCTTGTTTCTCTACATCAAATTCATTTACTGTGTTGATGCGCCAGTGTGGATTTGTAATTTTCCTGTAACAATTAAATACATTGGCTTTAAAAATCTTAAACATGACCTGTGTTAAATATCATAATGTGACGAAGAATCATAATGAGTATCATAATGTGACAAAGTAAGCCCAAAAAACTCGACGTGCAACCGGGAAATTCTAAATGAGACTCTGCGAAAAAAAAAAAAAAAAAGGTGGAATCCACTTATTTTAAGCTGAGCCGACAACTCTAATGCCTCATATGAAAGTACAAGATGTGCACTTATTTTGGTGACTCTAGCAAACAACGAAATAATAACACTGCTCTTAGAATACATTGGTCAGATATGCAGTGTCTGCATGACATACTTATATCTGCAACGAACTGAGATACAGCAAATCTGAACATTTTTTTTTACATTCTGTCTAACCTGATGCTGTTGTGCCTGCCATGTGCGACACTTCCCTGCTCCAAGCATATACAGCATTTACATGACTGTAATATTTCTTTTCTGAATTTCATCACTTGAAGTCAACTCTAACGTTACATTTGAGTATAAAATTGATCATTCGAAAACAAATATTCTAAATACTTCGAATGTTAGTGTTATGTCTGCAACAGAGACACTTAAGTTCCAATCCAATCTTTAAACAAATGGTCAAAACTTGTTCCTTGATCGAATTGATGAGCTGATACGGGACGATGCTGTACTCAGGTGCTCTTCATGCTTCAACTCTCTTCATTCGAGAGTCAAGTTGTGGCATTATGGCAACAATGTGCAACCACCAGTTTCGAGAAGCGAGATGTTGAGAAAGTGCTGCAGCTTGGCCACCAGACTTCAATAAGTCAATCATTTACATGTGGCAGGGCCGGAGGAACTCCGTCTTCAAGTACGAGGCCAATCATAAATACTCTTTCAATTTCCTCTTGACTTGGTTAAAGTGTTTTAGAAGAGAGTAGTGGGCTCACTCTCCGGAGAAAGGGTACGCTGCCACGGTGCAAAAAATGCAAATTAGTTTTCCGTTTTCCTGAGTGCCCGTGTGGCGGCACTACTATTGTCAGCAATGGGAGCCTTTGCCCTTGCTTCGCCCCACTGCTGTGTTTCGTCGTCGCTGCAGGTTTTCGGACGAGCATACTTCATCAATACGTTTCATTTTTCAGTTCTTATAATTGTGAATAATGTAAATTAGAAATAAACACCTCGTGGTCATCGACTCTTGGTGCGGAATGGCACCACATTGTCAGAACAATTGTTATGCGCCCGGATGCCAGACAGGCTGTGTTCACGTGAAAGGTGCTCCAAAACCATCACTGTTCGTCATGCCCAGATATGAGACACTCAAAAGACTGTGGGAGAATAATTTACATCGTGCGGATAAGCCACTTGAAGCCATAAGTGCAGTTTGTGAACTTTATTTCGAGCCTTGGTATGTAATTTGCAATTATGTACACACCATCAGCGGTAAATAAGTGCAAATCCCATGCGGGAGGCCTGTGTTGAGCAGTGACAATGTTTCTATTATTTTGCCAAACTTGCCATCATATCTCACCAAAAAAGCAGTGAAGAAAGAAAGGCCGCCTCGAAAAAGGAACTAAGAGCCAACTCTGCTTAATTCCATTGTGAATGGTGTCTTTGGTCATTGGCATACCATCAACAGTGCAACTAATATAATCTACCAGAACACCAGTAGATCTTTATAAAAATGCATGTGTTATCTGAATGGTATGTGTCTATTATTTGCCTTTTTTGTTAGTACGTCTTCTGATTCAGTGTCCACTTACTATAAGAACAATAGCTGTTGATTAATCATGTGTTTTTGTGAACTTTTCAAATTTATGCAATGCCAAGTATGCTATTGAAAATATCTATTAGCGCCTCTTTGTGATAATTTGTAGTTGTGAATATTTTTCTAACATTTATTGGGCTGTTTTAGGAGACATGCTTTTTGCTGCACACGTTCATAAGTACAAAATAGGTCAAGGCTCTCTTCAAGCTATTGCAGCTTTTTTTAATCTGTTTTCATTTCAAGGAAACAAATGAAAGTAATTGATATGCATCGATTTTGTGGAGTAAGATCATTGTGTTACCCCCACCAAATAAACTTTTTACTTATTTCCATGAACATCTGCATTGTCTACACTTTTTCACACCTTCATTACAAACTAATTTTTTTATATAAATACAAGAGTGTGGACAAATAGTTCTGCGGAAAAGAGTGCAAATGAACTTTTTAGGTATATTATAGTGTTAGCAGAATTTCTAACTGGATTTTGCACTCAAATGGTAAAAGTGTTTGCATGCAATTACTTACACAAATATAACTTGCAGCAAGTGAGGGGTCCTCAAGAAGCCAAATCTGATTGGATGTGATGTGGGTGGCCTACACTTACTTTTGGTCTTTCATTTCATGGGCATTTGGGATAGGTCTTTACTGCTGGGCACTCCCACACATTTTCTTGCCCTTTTCAGGAGAACATATCAGCTGAGAGACCGTAAGGTGCTTAAGTTTGTAGTAATATTGTTTTATTTATTGAGAGTAAACGTCACTGAAGTTACTATCGAGTAAAAACGCTAGCATGAAAATATTAGTCTCTTTCATCTAAAGGCAATCGATCGAACACGGGTCCGCTGGGTGCGAGTCCAGCACTACCACAGAACCACGCTGCTGCTTGGGACACATTTACAATAAAGTTCGGTCTAATAACTTCCCCTATATTTTCCTTGGCATTATTGCCTGTTAGATCTCATTAACATTGTGTCAAACACGGAAAAACGACCCCTTAAGTATACACTTCTTTAAAGAACCCCAGGTGGTCAAAATTTCCAGAGTCCACTATAACGGCGTACTTCATAATTAGAAAGTGATTTTAGCACATAAAGCCCAATAAATAAATTAATTATCTAATGGCAATAAAACTTCGAGATCTTTTTTTTTTTAAGTGAGAGCTGGCCACCGCAATACAAAACTAGTGGTTTACAGCGTATATTACATCCCGCGCTTGCTGATGATGCACTCATGCTTAGCGATACTTCATGCACAAGAACGACGACTAAAGCAAGAATATGCTCACGCAAAAGAAAAAAAGCAACGAAAATGGCTATGAAGAGCGATTGCATAAAAGTAGTTTATTCTTGAAGCACCGGCCAACTAACCGCACTGAGGGCAGCAACGCGTCGCTCCCATTGCAAGTGGTGGTGGTGCCATCTACCAAATGAGATAAAGTGCATGAGTGCACTGCCTCCAGTCAGCTGACTACCTATTTCTATAACACTCTAACTTGGTACTGCTTCTCAAATGAAATAAATTATTAGGACGTGCACGACATCAAATGAACTCTATTTTGTTCTCGAGAGATTACCATACAATAATGCCCACTCGGGCGATGCAGTTGCATTAATAATAAATAAATACAATTTCACCTTTCTGTGACTCCGCCCAACTCCACACTCATCTAGCGAAAGCATGTGGCCAACGTCTCTCTTGGCACACTGAAAACATAGCGAACTTGGCCCAGTGCCAGATATACAACTGCAGATGCATCTGGAGCCAAGTAATATTATATTTTCCAAAAATTAAATTCTCACTGAATCATCACTTGAGAATACCATTCAAGGACAGCTCCTCCTCATGCATGATGATAAGTGACCTCATTGTCAATGTGCGATTCCGTGAATAAAAATTCTACTTTTTCTTTTGTTTAACGTTCATGTCATGTGTCTGGAACATTACCTCTCATGTTGTAGTCACAGTCTGCTTACATTCGAGTAAATACGGCAGTTTCTGCTTCATACTAGTACAGCCTATTAGTATTTTACAAAACCAGGTATGTCAATTCTGGCATTTTGAACACTTCGCTGCATGTGCTTCAAAATGAATGCAATGTTGATTTACACCGAGCTAAATTAAGTACCTCAAAAGTGTTAATTTTGACTGCGACATGATGCCTCTTAAGTACATTGATTGCACCATCTGATTGGTATTTTAATGTCTCACAGCTGGCTGTCACAAATTTTGTGAATACTGAATCTGAGCTCATGAATCCAAAATCCAAGCAATATGCTCAGGAGAGAGAACTCGGGTGAGAAAAATCTTATATTGGATGTTACGTGTCGCTATTACAATGTGACTACCATGTATATATATATATATATATATATATATATATATATATATATATATATATATATATATATATATATATATATATAGATATATATATATATATATATATATATACATATATATATATAAAGCACGTAGTTTCCAGTGAGGGCAAGTGCTTCAGGAAGCTCATGCGGCTACATGCCCATTCAAAGGGCATCATCACTTCAGCATTGAACATTTCACAGACTACTATAAAATGAGAGGCCAGTTCACATGCAAAGCGTTTTCACAATGGTACTAAAGCATGCAATTATAAAGACACTGACTTGTGTTAGAAGCCCTATTTCAATTTTATAATGAAGCCTGCCAATCTCACCAGTGGTGGTACTGTGGTGGGAGTAATTTTGAATGTTCTTACACATGCATCAACAAGCATGCAAGTACATGTATTTTAATTGTCATTCACATGCTTTTCTTAAGGCAAAAAATAATACAAGCTAAAACAGGTCAAAATATACCACACTTTCAACACTTTTGCTGCATGTTGCATGTGTTTACAAAATGCCAATGATTTATGATTATTGATATGTTGGGTTTAACATCCCAAAACCACCATATGGTTATGAGAGACGTCGAAGTGGAAGGCTCTGGACATTTTTGACCACCTGGGATTCTTCAACTTGCACCCAAATCTGAGCAGACAGGCCTACAGCATTTCCCCCCTCCATCGAAAATGCAGCCGCTGCAGCTGGGATTTGATCCCGCGTCTTGCGGGTCATCAGCCGAGTACCTTAGCCACTAAACCACCACGACGGGGCTGCTTGCAAGATGCCAAGCTTGGTTAACCTCCCTGCCTTTCCTCTCCATTTCTCTCTCTCTATTCCATAAGTTATGCAGTTCACACCTGCATTATGTAAGCTGATATTTCAAAAAAAAAATTTTGGTGCTGTTCATACTTTTAAAATGGACGTAGCAAGACCGGATCCAGCATATGTCATTAACGGCAAGAGGTCTGTGTATACAATTAGTCCACAACACACACCGAAAATTTAAAGGGATCATGATTCAACCCTCAGACTTGGTACAAAAACACATCCCGCTGTTAGCAGATATTGCTATGAAAAGCTCAGCCAAATCTTTCAGTCTTGCATTGCAAGGAGAGCTTAGAAGCGGAACACAAGTCGCCATTTTCTCAGGTGCCCTCTTTTCAAGCTGAGGCCTGTGCTCACTCTCATCAGAGTCACCAGCACCTGCTATTTGATGTTAAACAGCAGATAGCAGGGCACTACCTAATATCCAACAAGCAGTATTCGGATCAGATCTTACCATGGAGTGCTGAAACGTGCCAGCACCGCGCTTCATAGTCTAACATCACACATTGAGTCACTACAGGAGAGAGCCACCGTGTTGAGGCATGTGCGCTGACATAACTTCTTTCCCTCGTGCCATGCCTCCCTGTGTGGCTTCCAGTGCGCTTGTCGTACGAGCGAAGATAGCAAGCACTTAAAGTGCACAACAAAGTTCTGCAATTTTGCTCATTTTTAACGAATTCCAAAAATTTTTATGGCAATGAATTCATGAGGCAATAAACTCAAATACTGGGAAAAACATTGCTTTAAAAGTAGTTCAGGACCCCTTCAAGTTATCTTTTGAGTGCCCCTTTAATGCAGCCCTGTAATCAATGTGAATGTTAACTTGGCCCTTACCTAGAAGGTAGCAGCCATCCTCTTGAATCTTCTCAGCAGTACACCGCAGGGCAACTGGCAGGTCCACAGCGTCCACGTCAACGTCATGCTGCACAAACACATTAACCACAGGTTCTACATAAGATCAGTTAAAGAAAAGCACGCTGCCTGAAACAAAAAAAAATGACGTGATGGTACAATTTCCAAGTGAACTGAAATATGCCTAGGCGAATCTGTCATGAACTGTGAAGGTGACAAGAGTTGGACTTTAAGGTAACAAGAAATAAACTTACCAAAGGCAGAAGGCGTGGGTAAAAGTAGGCCACTGTGCTCGCCACATCCATGCTACACAGAGAGAGCATAGCAAAGCTCCGATCATCAGTGGTCATTTCAGGGCCTGCAAACAAACCACAATGTAAAATTAATAATCAAACTTCTAAAGACATCATAGCATTAAGCAGCCACAGTACGAAAGGCATTCACTACCAACTAACCTCCACCAAAAAGTTTTGCATTTGTGGTAATTTTGCCTTGCTTTGCATAGCACACCCAAAACTTGATCAAGGGCAGGCAGGGACTGACACTGACTAAACACAAACAGGTACCCCAATCTATAAATCCTCAATAAAAACCTGGAGGATGCTCAATGTTCGCTTTAGAGTAGAGTGCGGTAGCATGATTGGTCCTTTGTTGCATCACCTTCTAATTCACCAGAAAGGCCTTGTGTTTTGGTGGGCGTCTCAACTGTGCCGCAAGGAATGGAAGGTTTGTACAAGCAACATTGGCTGTTTTCATATATATAACGACTACTGCAAGTAAGGTTGCGAAGTGGCCACTACATCTCTGCAAGGCAACACACAAACCTATGCAGCTGCGTGGTTTTTTATGCTGTTGATGATGATAATGATTAATTATGCCTCAGTGTTTTGTAATGGGTGTGCCTCTAAACCCCGCACTTGTTGCCCAATTCATACGATGTGATGCCTGGTGCAATTCTATGCGGCTGTCAAGCAATATTGCATGACTCCTCGCAGCATGTAACACCTGGATAGGCTTTTCAAGAACAGTTTCAAGCACAGGGGTGGCTCTAAAGTGGAGCACTTACTTGCCATACAGAGTGCCTGTGCTTGATTCTAGCTAGGACTAATGATTTTTTTATTATTATATCTGCATTCGTCAAGATTTCTCACTCATAGCCAACAACACCCACACTGATGCTGGAATCGAGGCAAACAAGCTCTTCAACACTATCGCATTAAATTCCACCCCAGGCAATACTCGAATACGTCTGTAGTTTTGGCAGCCACCTCTCACCCCCAGAACATGAATGTGTAGACTTAGGCCACCTGAAATTAACTCACCCTTACTAGCGAGAAAACAATTTGAAAGACACCCAGTGGCCTGGCTTGTGAGCAAAGATGGGGACAGCCAAGTTGCTGGAATGCGGACGCCAAGACTGACCGCATGCCGATGGGGAAGTTGGCTTTTAACAGCAGAGCTGCAATGCAGCCTCGCAATTTGCCATTTGTTGTAGAAAGAAAATGATCATAATCCGGAACTAGCACACCCTCTCTTGATCCTCTCTCTTCTGCTTCACTCTCTGAACACGTTCACTGATTTGTCCGTAGTGGGCCGTATTAACTCAGTGGGCAAGAGAACGAGTAAATGGAGAGTGAAGAAGACTGACCACATGCCGATGGGGAAGTTGACTTTTAACAGCAGAGCTGCAATGCAGCCTCGCAATTTGCCATTTGTTGTAGAAAGAAAATGATCATAATCCGGAACTAGCACACCCTCTCTTGATCCTCTCTCTTCTGCTTCACTCTCTGAACACGTTCACTGATTTGTCTGTAGTGGGCCGTATTAACACAGTGGGCAAGAGAACGAGTAAAAGGAGAGTGAAAAAGATATAGAGAAAAAAGAAATTCTAGGCGAAAAAAATTCTCCGCAAGGCGAGATTTGAAACCACCTATCTATTATCCCAACATGAGTGCCGTAACCACTAAGCTATCCAATTTTTTTCTTTCATTGTACTTATTTATCATAGGCATGAAACTTCCAACTTGTATGTTCATTCTGCTCGTATCGCGGCCCAACGATGAACACATAGTGCTAAAAAAATCAGCACTCATGTATAGAGTTCACATATCAATTAATGGCATTTTTCAATTATACACTACAACGGTGGTAAAGATCTACAAGCCCCTGAACCAACGTAAATACCATTCTGGCTGACTTTCCATTTACTCGTATGCATCTCATAGCTAAGTGATCGTCCTAATGAAGTGGGATGTTGAGGTAATTACTAGCTATGCGTTTCCCCTCAACATGCATGCACGCTATCAGAGTGTACCATAGCTTTGTATAGTATAGTATAGCTTATCATAGCAAGGGGTTGGGAAAGAGTAGTGAAGGTGAGGAGGAAAAAGAGGGAGACAACGAATATAAAAAGAGACAGCAGGCGAGAAAGAAAAAGACAAATAGAAAGAAAAGGAAGAAAGAGAGAAATAGAAAGAAAGCGAGAGAACGACTACAGAGAGATATTTATTAGAGAGAGATTTTAGAGAGATTTATGAAAGAGAGATTTTATTAAAGAAGGAGAAGGAATAGGAGACAGAAAAACAAGGAAAAATACTCAGAATTATGTTGGCTGATGGCAAACAGGAGACATCACTAAGTCGCAAATGTGTACCCTGGACATTATTTTCCTCTGGCACTGAAATATTGACTGGCTAGTGTGTATTCTATGGCAATCTGAACAGTGTGCAAGACATACAGTGGAACACCGATTATACGACTTTCATGGGACCACGCAAAACTACCAGGCATCCCATAATCGAAAAAAATAGGGTTATAGGCAGTGACACTCAGCCTTGCCCAAAAAATGGGCACAAACCTCCTGAGTAACATCAGGGCACGACCTCGTGCCTCTGCAAAGAAGGTAGATTGAATTATTCTTGCCAGTGGCAGCTAATAGCAGCATCACATAGAGGAAATGCGAGCAACTTTTTATTCTAAAAAAAAATCGAATCCAATGCGCACCTTTCTACCGATAAACAGTCTGAAAATTGCGTGTACATAAAAACGAAACAGAAACTGTGTCGGCAACAGCCTCCTGTCAGAAGAGTTAGTGTCATCGCTATCACATAATGGCAACGGACGACTAGTTTGCAAAGAATGCCTTCATGCCCATTTCGTGTGAGTGAGCTGTGCGCATTGTAATTTGTTGGCTTGTGAAGTGCAACTAATGATGTTCCACTGTGCACGGGGTTTTTCGTTCTGTCTGGAAGGCGCATACGCGTTAGTGCGTATGCTCCATTACAATATGAATGTTGACGTCAAGTGAAAGTAATTTTGCATGGTGAAAACAGCTTCGTCACGCCATTATGCATGCACAAGCCTGTGACTATAAGTGCAACAAAGGCAGGAGATCAGCTATATGATATGTGGGGTTTAACGTCCTAAAGCCACCATATGATTATGATTGATGCCGCAGTGGAGGGCTCCGGAAACTTCGACCACCTAGGGTTTTACAGCATTTCCGCCTCCATCGGAAATTCAGCCGCTGCAGCCATGATTCGATCCCGGGACCTGCGGGTCAGCAGCAGAGTAGCTTAGCCACTAGACTACCGCGGCGGGGTGTGATGAGCTATATGTTGACCCGGAAAAGTTCCCACGGACCGAAAACGTGAAAATATCAGCTTTTAGGCTGGCTAAAGTTACTTCGTGTAGATATATCTTAAGTAGCTAATGAACCCGAATACGCACTCACGTGATCAAGGTGCATATATAAGCGCATAAACTTTCAGGAGAATAAATTTTCCATTCTAAGACATCCTGTCTCACTCTACTTTTCTAACCGTCAACGTAGGCCAACACAAGTTCATATTTCGCACTTTTGAATATTTGGTCGACGTTTGATTCGAGTAAATGTGATTTCTTTTTTCGGACGGATTCTGAAAGTCTTCGTAAGATGCGAGATCGGTGTAAAACTGTATGGTATAACCAAGGTTTTTAATACATTGTTTCTATAGGGATCTTGTTGGGACCAAACCAATTCGTCGTAAAATGCGGGTCACCGCGGAACAGAGGGACATATAATCGAAATTACACCGCACAAGGACATGGAACCGACGAAGACTAGCGCTGAGATCCAACTGAAATCTATCAGCATGAACATTAAAACGCTGAATTAGAGTCACTTTCAATGCAGTTTCCTGTGCAAAAAATTGAATTACATTGGTGCATGGGTGGAGATTTCTATTTGAATGCAGCCGACGTCTGATTTCCCGGACTCCCTAAATTCCGGACATGCTTGATTTCCCGGACTTACCTGTGGCATCGTCAAGTTCCTCATAGAGCCAGTGTATTAAAATGTCCGAAATTCCGGACGTTTTTAGTCTTTGGCATCTGATTTCCTGGACTTTTTACTGTTAACCGCTGACCCAAAGCCACCACCGATGCTGCCATTTTGGTTATTTTTATATCCTCGAACCTGCCATACTCGCATCGCAGGTATCGCCAGCCAACGTCTTCTAAAAAAATTATGCCAGGAACGCGAGCCACTAACAAGCTGCCCTACCCTCTGATTTTACCTCCTTCGGTACGAAGGCGAGCGTCTCCGACGGCCGCCCCCTGCGAACACAGCAATGCTCTAACAGTTGCCTCCGAGCAGCTGTGATGTCACGTGACTGAGCGGTATGGAGGCGAGCGGTCTTACGCAGCGGCCGGTCGCAACACAAGGCAGGAGGCATGGCTTCCGAGATCGCGTGCTGGCAGGAGGCTTCCAATTGAAAAGAGAGCGACCTTCCAGGCATATTTTTTTCCAGGAGGCGTTGGGCCAGCAGCACCGCCACCAGCCGCCACACCACGCCGTGGCTGCCGTAATTTCGAAAAGGCACGTGTCAATCCATTGCCAGCCATAGCTTAGCAGCTTAACCAAGCCAAATGTCACTGTTTTCGTTCACGTGTTGTTTTGTCAGCTCTGCGGTCGTGTGTGCGGTTGATCATTTGCTGCTGCGCGCTATCTTCAGTGATCACGTTTCCCGACCTTCAGCATCCACAGAATTCCTAGCTGTACTGTGCTGCGCCTTTCGTCCAGCGGATTCACCGTTTACAGCGATGGCACCAACTGCTCCTTCATTTTCGCCCACCCCTTCGAAGCGCACAAAGCCCCTTCGTAGGCTCACGATGAAGAAGAAGGCCGCCATCATTGGACAGGTCCAACGCAGTCGGTCGCAGGCAGAGGTGGGGAGGGAGTTTGGAATTTCGAAGCAAACTGTTTCGGACTTCATCAAAAACAAGGTGAAGATCTTGGAAGTGGCTGCCAAATCAACCGGGGCTGGAAAGAAGAAGGCGAACCAAGGTGTTTACCCAAAGCTCGAGGAAGCACTCGTGTGGCTCAGGGCTATGATCGCCAAGAAAATCCCGGTGTCAGGCGACATCCTGAAGCAGAAGGCGGAGGTTTTTGCACTTCAGATGGGCGTGAAGGACTTCAAGTTCAGGGATGGATGGCTTCGCAATTTCAAGAGCCGCAATGGCTTGAAGTTCAAGATGTGTGGGGAAAGCGGCGCCGTCGACAATTCCGTTGTCGCCGAATATCGGGATGGAAGGCTGCAGTCCTTGCTTCAGCAGTTTCAACCAAATGATATTTTCAACTGCGACGAAACTGAACTGTTCTACAAGCTGCTGCCAGGGAGACCGCTTGCATTTGCTGGTGACACCTGCCACGGCCGCAAGCACAGCGAGAAGCGGCTCACTGTCCTCGTTAACACCAACATGTCAGGCAGCGACAAACTTTCGTTACTAGTAATAGGCAAGTCGAAGCCTCCAAGATGTTCCAAGGGGGCAGTGACTCTGCCTGTTCTCTATGAATGCAGCAGTTATTCGAAGCGTACATGCGCAAGCTGGACAGAAGGTTCAAGCAGCAAAAATGAAGAGTTCTGCTGTCTGCAGATAACTGCACTGCGCATGGCCACATCAAGGACCTAAAGGCTATACAGATTGAATTTCTGCTGCCGAACAGCCCAGCAATCCTGCAGCCGATGAACCAAGACGTAATTGGTAACTTGAAGCATCATTAGAAATAACGCGTGCTCAGCCGCATGGTGCTCAGCTCCAATAACGGGAAAAGCTACGTTGCTGACCTCAGGTCTGCTGTCGGCATGCGAACGGAATCGTGGAAGGCAGTTACGCAATAGACTCTGAGGAACTGATTTTGCCACACGGGCTTCACACTCGATGCCGAGCTCGCCCCAAGTGGACAGCGTGTGTGACAAACTGTTATCTGCAGATGTTGCCTTCAACGATCTGCGTGCTGCCGGCATGTCGATTCCAGATGGGATAGCCTTTGACGGCTTTGCCAATGCTGACAAAGACCTCAAGCTATGTGCGAACTTGACCGATAACGAAATCATTTGTGAAGTTACGGAGGATGGCAATAGGATGAAAAGGTGAGCTAGTTGGTATTTCATATTTGTTCAGCGAACTGGGAGCGCGGGAGGAACACAGACATGAAGCAAAGAGGAGACACACAGCACGAGCGCTCGTGCTGTGTGCCTCCTCTTTGCTTCGTGTCTGTGTTCCTCCCGCGCTCCCAGTTCGCTGAACAATTACGGAGGATTCCAACGACTCCGACACCGAGAGCGAAGAGCCATCTCCTACACAGCCAACGAGCTCGGAGTTGACGTGAGCACTGATGACACTGTCGTCAGTGTACAGTGGCAACATGACGTTGACTGAAATTGAGGCAGACATGATCGCGAGCAAGCGAAACGCCGTGCAAAAGAAAATAGGCAACTTCTTTGCGCCCAAGTGGTGACCTATGAGGTAGCACCGGCCACGTCAAACTTTTTTTTATAGAAACGACTCTTTTCAGAGTCACTTAAACGATGCATTGCCTGAACTGCAATAGAAATCTTGTACTCCGGCTGTTACCCTCTCTGTCAGCGAAAAATACCTACAAAAAAAGGTGCATTTTCACAAGCATTCACGTGCACGTTTTCGCGGTCCCTTAAGGTCCGGGAAATCGGACGTCGTCTATATCTAAAGTGCAGTGTCGCGACTGCAGCTTTGAAGGCCGACTTGTAAAGTGCATACCTGTGGGAGTTGAAATTGACAAGCATGCAAGCTGCAGTTAGACTTGCTTGTAATATGGCCAATGGTCCCTTAAAAATTCGAATCGAAGCGTTTATTTAGATGCCTTTTACCTACGTATAACCTGCTGTCAGCGGTATCAAATTCATAGAATATATTGTCACGGGGTTGTGACGTGGCCGAAGACAGGAGACTTCGTGTTGGGATTTAACTGTTTATTTGGACGAACCTGTGCCCGGTAAACGGAAAGTCCAATTACAGCAGCAGTCTCGCACAGATAGCAGTCTCGAACTGATAGCGCCGAACGGAGCGTCGGCCTTCGATCAACAACTGACAAGCGGCGAAGCGCGTTGGCATTTATACTCTTGCTGTCGAATGTACTAGCGTTATCGCTGGCGGTGGCGTAGGTTCCAGAACAATCTGTACCATTCGCACAGTGGGCGTGATCTTATCGAAATGATCTACTACAGTCCGGAACCTTCTCGAAAACTGCAGGCGCGGTTTGCGCTGAGAATCGTGTGGTGTTTTGGGACGATAACAAAAACTTGGGAAATGGAACGTGGCAATATGTAGCTTGATGTGAGCTTTAAGTTGCTTACCTTATTATGCTTCAGGATTATCTGACACCCAAGTTCATTTTAAAAATAATTGAAAGTAACGTTAATGTAACAACACATTCCAATTTTTGATTTGCAATTGTAGCGCATTCCTTTCGAATTACAGAAACTTGTAATGGGAACTCGTTCCAAGATTGGGAAGGAATGAAAATTGAGCTTTCATTCGTGTGGTAGAGGAACGTGTACAACACTGCCTTGAAATAACACTCTTTAAAAACAAGTTGGCTTCATTAGTTAGTGAATATAATCCTATAATCAAAATAACAAATGATAAATGAAATCCATGGTTATACAAATCAGATTAAGAGATAAAATAATAGAGACTGTACGCGGCGGCTAAACATGCGCAAACTGCTGCCTCGTGGCAATAGACAAAAACTTTTTGAATAACGACTGCTCTGGAGTACGTGCTGCCTGCGTATATTTCTCAGGATCTACCGTCACTGCTCACCACTAACAAAAAGAAGTTTTGGAAACAAGTGTGCCTAGAACGTCACGATAACAACATCACGTTGCGCAATGATGATCACATTCTCATTCGAGATCAAGACTGTCTTAACGCTTTCAATACTTTCTTTATTTCAGTTTACACTATTGAAGATCATAGAAACGTCCCCAATGTAGCCAATCTGTACTATCCCTTTTTAAAGCTCATTGACATCACTGTTGATGGAGTCGCATCTACAGTCGAAACCCACAATAACGAAACCCCGCGAGTACGAAATCCCCGCGGCAACGAAATATTTCCGGATACCCGGCGAACGTTCATAGAAGCCCATGTATTACGTATCTCGCGGCAATGAAATGTTTTTGGACAGTGATCCCACATTAACGAATTTTCTACCACGGTGCGGGCCTTACTTTACCCTCCCGCCAAATGTTAACTGTCGAAAATATGCTCGTATGCGTGTTATGCGCACTCAAAATTTGTAAATGTCTGCTTTTGCCGCGCTAGCGTGGGTACTGCCATTTTTGTTTACTTAAATCGGTGGTGGGGTCTGTGTCTGGCAGCATGCCTGGTCCCACTGCAGCAGGCGATGGCAAATGATCATGCTGGAGTGCAGATGGCGCCGTCGGATGAGCTCAACAGGCCGAAACAGCACCAACAGTTGGAATCAATCAAAACGACGAGAAGACTGGAACTGGTGGTGAAATCGAGATGAATTTACAATTGCGCCGGAGAAAAGCTTGACGCCGGAAGCCGATTCTCCGTTGATCGTGGAAAAAGAAAATGCGTTCGTTCGCGCCGATGACGACGTAGTCGTGTACGAGGAAGTGACCGACGAGGCCATTATCGAAACCGTGCGCAAAGCTGACGACACCGAGAACCAAGAAGATACGCATGCGGAGAAACCCAACCCGTGGATCGTTTTGGATGCGCTGGACACCCTACGCTCCTGCTTCGGCGCACATGACGACGACGTAGTAATGGACCCCTTTTTCCAGTGCGAAGGGAGAGCTTTGAAGTTGTTGCATGGCAAGGGTCGGCAAAGTAAGTTGACCGACTTCTGACAATAAATTTTCGTTCTGCTGGCCGTATCACTGTTTTTATGTCTGATACTCGCGGCAACGAAATTCTCGCGAAAACGAAATTTTTCGGTTTCCCCGGCGATTTTGTTATTGCGGGTTTCGCCTGTATAGTAAATAATCTTAAACTGTCCATGTCAGCAGGCGTTGACGAGAATAACACCTAGATACTAAAAAGTACGACCTCACCCTCGAGTAAAATATTATGTCACATCTTTCAGCAATCACTATCAACAGGACAGCTTCCACACGACTGGAAAATCAAGAAAGTCATCCCCATGTTTAAGAGCTGCAATAAAAACTTGGACCTATTTCTCTAACATCCACCTGCTGTAAGATGCTCAAGCATATAATCGCCTCCCATATTTACAATCACTTCGAGCAAAATAACTTTTTCTTTCCAAACCAACATGGATTTAGAAAGGCCCTATCATGCAAAACACAGCTTTTCGAATTCACAACTAACCTACTCGGATCTAAACCTGCAAATTGACTTTCTTTTTCTGGATTCTTCGAAAGACTTTGATTGCGTTGCTCACTGTCGACTAATCTCCAAACTATCTTCCGTGCGTCTAGACTCTTTGACAATGTCACGGATATAGAGCTTTCTTATTAACCGTCTGCAAAACACCATTGTTAATGATTTTTCCACACAACTTTCATACATTTGTTCTGGTGTGCTGCAATGCAGTGTTCTCGGTCCGCTACTTTATATCATTTATACGACTTACCGAGTAGTTTATCCTAACAGGTGCATATTTTTACTGACGACTGTATAATTTACCGAGCAATAACCAGTAATAGTTATAATGTAATAATTCAAAACAACCTCGACCTCATTAGCAATTCCTACAATTGTTGGCTTATATCCCTTAATCCAAGTAAATGTTAAGAAATGTCCTCTCGTAAACATTCCAACTCGAAGTTTTCATACTTTATTAGTGTTAACTCTTTTAAATATCTAGGAGTAACCTTAACATCGAACCTTTCCTGGACTGTCCACATCACCAACATCTGCAGAGATGCCTCACGATCATTACGCTACTTACACCGCAACTTACATAAGACGCCCACAAATATACATGCCCTAGCATCCATAACATTTGTTTGCCTTCAACTCTAATTTGCTTCTGCAGTCAGTTTGGTTCACTCATTACACTTATTTAACTAACATGCTGAAGTCGATCCAGAATAGAGCTGCTAGATTCATCTCCCAACATTATGATCACATTGTAAGAATACAAATTAAAAGGAACTTATGACTTTTCCTTTTGGGCAGTCGTCGTGATATAAGCCTTCTTTCATTTTTTCATAAATATGTGCACTAATCAAGGCCTTTACCTATAACATTACAAGCATCTGCATTTACATCAAAAAGAGTGCACAATCACCTTTTATTCACGTGCATCTATGCTGAAACATACATTTTTAACTCATCTGCCCTTCCTCGCGTTATCCGTATGTGGAACGGCCTTCCCGATGCCATCGTTGCTGAACGCAATCAAGAAAAATTTTGGCACCTTTCTATCACCTATTTGCCGGATTAACTGCTCAGTTTATTCATATCAAGCTCTGCACTTATGCAATTAATGACTGCTAGTTTTTTGGGTTATTTTTTTTCTTTTCTTCTTTCACTTCTTTTTCTTATTTTAGGAATTTTAGAAGGTTGGAATGCTAACATGCTATTCAATTTTGTGTATAGTCTTGAGCAATGTTTTGTTTTGAATAACAGAAAGTGCTATTAAAAATTGTGTTTACTTGTTTATAGCTTATTTTACATCAATATCTCACATGTATGATCATCTGCTTTTCATTGCAGTTGTATTTTTATTATTACAAGTTTTCTTTTTTTCATCATTGTTGCTGTTAGGTTTTGTATAATCATCGACAACTTTTTTTATATTATTGATTATATGTAAGTTGTGCTAATCCATGTATATAAACTTTTGATGCTCCCCTTACACAATGCCCTGTTGGGCCTGTAAGGTACTCAGAATAAGAAAATAATTTCTAATAATGCACTGTGTAGGAAACCAGGCACTTTTAATTTTGGTTTAATAAATTTATTTTGTACTGCAACCATCACATTAACGAACTCCTTGAACATCACACTAAAAAAAACTTGCACAAAAACTAAATCGTGTTTTAGCTTTCATGGATCTCCATAAAAGTGAAAAATTGGTGACAAGAATCTAACAAGATGCTGCAGAATATTAACTTCACTTGAAATTCATATCATAAATCATATATATATAGGTAAAATAACAAAAACTTAATTTACCAGTTGCCCAAAGAATTTATAAGCATTTGTCAACAGCATATACTGCTCTGGACATGAAGCAGCACAAAGCAGCCTAATCGCTCATACAGTCAAGCCCACTTAAAACAAACTTAAGCTTAAAACGAACAATATCCGCGAGACCGTCAAAATATACATTGGTTCAATGGCACAAAATCGCACTTACAACGAACGTCTCCGAGCGCCGCTGATCGGTTACAGCGAACGGAGTCAGTGGTCTGCCGACTTCCCGGGAAACCGATTTCGACCACCGATCAGGCTTCGGCGAGGTGCCCACACATTCTTATTGTTAAACGCCAATTCTGCCTCCGCGCCCCTCTAGTTGCTACTCTCCCCGACCGCTTTTTGTTACGCACCCCTCCGTCCTTTGTCCCCCCGCTACTCTGAGCACCCCGCATCGCCAGACGAGGCCCGTGTTTTCACACTGCCACCGATCTTTCGAAGACCGGTCGGCCACGTACCCTGTTTTTGATCACTGGTACTGTCGTTGGCGTCACCGGCATGGAGTGACCAGACAATTTGCCAACATCGTCGGCCACCGACTGTATCAAATAGTCTGCGTCTAGTGCACGTGCCTACGCTACCCCACCGAATCTGATAATTTGCGATTCGTTTCGTGTTTAGGACTTGTTCTCGCTCACTTCGTACTCGACTCAGCATGCCTTCCGCGCGCGTGCGGAAGCGCCAAAACGGCTATTAATTTGCGCGGAATGAATCGCGAAATATCGAAGTTCGTGAAACCACGCAAACCCGCCGGCGCAACAAAACAATTTTTTGATCACGGCCGCCAATTCTTCGAACGCCGCCGCGCGCACCGAACGACGTGGCCATGCTTTGACCTCTGCGAGCGCTAGCACTCTTTTCAAGTTTTTCTACGTGCGAGTTTCGCGGCCCTTTCAAGCAAGCTACCCCACCTGCCTCCTACCAACACCACCTAGACTACTGATCCTACCCGTGTGTTTTGGTTTTCAAGGTCGCCCTCCCGCCGCATCCTTCCCTCTCTTTATCGCACGGAGGAAGGAATCTTTAATTCCTCCGTGCTTTATCGCAACTCCTTGCCCTTCTCTCGCAAGTCTGCTCTCCTCTCTTGATCACAACCCGTTCGCCCGTCTCCACCGCTCCGCGACGCCCGCCACGCTGGCTCGAATTAGTTTCATTTTCCGACTGGAGACGCGCCCAGAGCTGTTCCACGTGTGTGCATGTCTTGCTCGCTCTTGGTGTGCGGGTGTGGTCATGATGGCTGACGGGAGGACTAGCACGCTTTTTCGTGCTGCTCAACAAAACACCGAAAGTGTAATCCGCGTGTTTGGTGCCGCGTTGCGGAGCGCTTGCTCATAGCTGTTGATCATCTGGCAGCCAACTTGCCGCTTTGGGCGTTCCGGTATTCAGCTGTGGAGATGGTGAATATTTCGTAGGCGGCGGTGACGGCTACATGTGCGCGAAACTATTTTCGCGAGGCCGACTTCGTCGATCGTCGGGCCTGATGCCGAGCCCGAAGCTTCCTAACAGGACCACTGCAGCGGCGATTTGTGGCAGCGCGTCGTTGACTCTGACCTGGGAGAGCAGGTGGGACATCTGTTGCGATGATTTAATTACGGCCGATGATTATGCCGACACTGCGGAAATGTGCACGGATTGGGGCATTGTGAATGAAGTACGTGGCGAGAGCGATTTGGAGGAATCGGATTGTGAGAACGACGAAGCTTTGGAGCCAGCGCCTCATGCAGCTTATGCCACGGGCCTCGGCGAACGAGCAGCCTGCCGTTTTAAATGAACTCGAGACCGTCCTTATCGGTTATGCTCTTCGAAACACGTGCATCACGGACTTTTGGGGCAAAAAAAGTTTGTGTTTTCACTCACAACGTTTTTTAAAAGCTGTGTTTCATTTACTACGAACTTCAGGATACAACAAACGAATGCCCCGTCACGCTCAGGTTCGTTATAAGCGGGCTCGACTGTATATCATGTGTATCTCACAATTACACAAATCACAGCACAAGGCAGGAGCGAGAAACAAGCACAGATCAGGCACCTAGCAGCATTGGCCAGTCTTGGCACATGCTGCAGATTGTTATCTGCACAAAATAACGTGCATGAGCCACCTATGCACTCAGCTGGGCAAGAGCCAGTCCAATCACCAGAACGAGGCTTGAGGAGATGTACAGTCACCTGCCCTGCCCTCCCTACCCTTTCACCCAGGCCGGTATTGTGTGCGCCTTGTTGAGTGACGTGGCCTACAACATGATTAGAATTGGGAAGTTTATGCGCACTGAAGTCACTAGGGTTATATAACAAAATGAAGGACCAACAGTGACTGGTGAAAATAAGTTTATGATTTGGCCATGTCCAATTGTTCAATAACGCTCAACAGGCCGAAACAGACTTTTATAGAATGGCGATGCCATGAAGTGTTCAGACAACTTCATGGCATCGCCATTTGCCCCATAGGTGTTAATGTACAAGGACAAAGAAATGTTGCCCAATATACAGCTCACCATGCAATCATTTCGACTCCAGCTTTGAGACAATGCCCTAACTTCGTCACCACACTAAACAGAAATCGCGGTAAGTATTATAGTTATGATAGATATTTGCAACCTCTTTAAAGGGGCCCTGCAACACTTTTTGAGCATGGTCAGAAAATGCTGCCGATTGGTAGTTGAGAATATAGTGCAGAATGCGGCCTGAAATTCACAATAAATTATCAAAGTCAGCTCAAAATTGCTTTCTCTTCTCTCGACAAATGACAAAAGACGCTCAAAAATCACTCGTAGGAATCCTATCT